>NC_046159.1:108783599-108789254 GCF_011064425.1 Rattus rattus
AACAGAGTCTTGGCTGTAAGGACTGCCATTCAGGAGTCAGTTCAAGTGGCATTGGAACACTGCTGACAGGACTGGAGCCCGTTATAACTCTAACTGAGGGAAAATGACATAGGCTTTGCCATGATGGGATATCATTATGGGTTGACACAGCAAGGTAGTGTGTGTGTGTGTGTGTGTGTGTGTGTGTGTGTGTGTGTGTGTGTTTTAGTGGCAGATTTGTTTGTTTTTTTAGGATTTTATTTGTCTGCTTAATGTGTAGGAATGTTGTACCTGCATGTATGTCTGTGTGTCGTGACTGTGCCTGGTGCCCTTGGACTGAAGTTACTGGTAGTTGTGAGCCACCGTGTGGGTGCTGGTCCTCTAGAAGAGCAGACAGTGCTCTTACCTACCGAGCGACCTCTCCATTCCCATACTCTGAATCAGCTACATAAAGTTTAATAAAGGCTTGATTAGATTCTTTCTAGCTTCATTGCTTTTCCAACTTACTCCTGGATTATACTTGGTTATGTTTAACGTGTTTGTTTATTATCGTTGTGCATGTGTATGCGCATGTGCATGAGTGTGGACACGTATGTACCATATGGAGTTCAGAGTACAACTCTCAGGAGTCAGCTCCCCCTTAGGCTTGCACAGCCTGTGACAGAAGAATTCTAGAAGTCCCCGTGCCTAAAGGCCGCTGGCCTGGCTATTGGCATATTTCACCTAAGCCCCACCTCTTTGACAGTATTAATGCTGACCCTGGCAGCAGTGAGCACAGGCTGGAGGGGCTTCCACAGGTATGGAGTTAGCAGCTGGAGATGACCAAAGCAGAGCAAGCAGACAATCCCTCAGACAGCATTACACCCCTCATTTGCAGGGGACGTTTGGCCTGGCTGTTTGCAATAGGTTATTCTGTTGGAGGCAGAGCCTCCTCCTTCAAAACAAGACATTCATGTTAAGTACATGAGTGTAATTGAGAAATTCATTGTCTCAAAGTTGATAGAGCACTTACTAATCAAGCTTCTCGCTTCTCCCTTGGAAGACACCTACTGCTTCCCAAGTTGTCCCTACCTTGTAACAATGGACAACCATGGGGTCTCTGCTGGTTTAGAGTTCCTAGAACAATGACTTTGTGACTAGCACTTGTTCCTGGTGGCATCCAGCCACTGTACTGTATGCTCTGATGCCTCCCTGCCTTCTAGACATCCATGCTGAAGCCAGAATAGAGGGTAAAAGTTGTTTCTGAAATGAGAAAGCACAGGAGGTTGGGACAGGCATAGGGAGCTCCTGACCCACCCCCAACACAAAGCACTGTGGGTCTGTAGTGCAGCTCTGAGGAAAGACAAGGAGAGAGGCTGTGGCTTCAAGACAGGCTTTTCTTACAACAGCCAGCCTGGGAGGTTGATTAAGCCAAGAGGCACCCCATGGGGGCATTTGGTGTCCTAGGTGCAGCTGAGCAGGCCCTGGATGCTCCCAGGTAGAGAGAGCTGGAGATGTTTGTAGTAATGTGACCTCTCCTGCACCCTTAGGCTACTGAGACCTTGGAATGTCAACTGTATGCTAGATTAAAGTCTCCGTATGCAATAGTTGGATTAAAGATGCATTTTATTAAGATGCTATTTCTTAAATTCAAAAGTGATAGTCTTTTTTTTTTTTTAAAAAGGAGGGTCTCATTTAGCCCAGACTAGCCTTGAACTAACTTTCTTTCTCTCTTTCTTTCTTTCCTTCCTTCCTTCTTTCTTTCTTTCTTTCTTTCTTTCTTTCTTTCTTTCTTTCTTTCTTTCTTTCTTTCTTTTTCTCTTCTTTCTTTTCAGTTTTCTTGTATTTTTATTGATTGACACCTTTTCAAGTATCTTCACCAGGCCTTACCATAGCCTAGAGAACTCTTCTCCTCTTCTGTCATATACTTTCAACCTCAATATGTTCAGGGAGTTACAGAGCTCTCCGTGTTGATATGCTAGAGTACACAGTTTTCAAAAAGCTGTGATCACTGGAGCTGGCTCTTTCCTATAATTTATAAAGACAAGCCTGGTGGCGGAAGCGATCAGGTAGCCCTTGCTCACCGCAATGCCAATTCATTCTGAGTAGTAGAGAGCTGCTCCCAGCACTGCTTCCAAAACTTCCTGTGCCAGTTTTCTTCCTCTTCAGCTTCTAGGAAGCTATGTTGTCAGTTCTTTTAAACCTTGCATTCTTTTGGTCTATTTTTCACCATTACAACCATCTTTTATCTTTATTATATTTTTAAAATTAGGTAAAGAATTTCCTTCAAAACTATTTACGTACACATTTTTGTTGTGTCATGGACTCACGCCTCAGAAAATCCTTTTTCATCTCTGCTAACAGAAATTGAGACTGAGATTGCCCAGTGAAGGTTTGTCCAGAAATAGAGTAGACTGGATTCCCAAACAATGTGTTAGCCCTGAGTTTCACAGTCTGATGTCATTATCTTTTGCTTGTTAACCTTTAGACTACGCTACAGCAGAGCAATTCATGGAGAAACCCTTGGTAACAGCGCTTTGTCTAGCTAGGGCTGAGCCGGTTTGAGGAAGGAAGGATCTCAGCTCAAACCATTTATCTGGAGGACTGTAAAGATAAAAGAGGGAGTCACTGGGGCTGATAAGTCATCAGGGGCTTGCAGTTTAGACTTGGAGTTTGAGAACCAGGCAGCAATGGTTGGTTGTCAGGGAGAGAAAGCCATCGGTATGAATGTATGTTACCATTGAATATGAAGGGCCTTCCGCACGCATATGTCTTTGTCTGTGTGTCTTAGGTCTTTGTTTTGTGTTACTTGTGACTTTGACAATGGAAGATTCTTGCTGAGGAAGCGATGGGAATCCGGGCCCCTTCAAGGTCGCCTTGTCTTTGGTGGCCCACAGCGCTCCCATCTGAATCAGTTCTAAAGGCTTTGGCAATCTTATGCAGCCCTTATTTTTTTTTTTTTGCACACTTTTTGTGTTTTGTCTGTTAATCTTTTGATTGTCTTTCTGTGTGACTGAATGCTATTTGCCCCTCTTCACGGACCCTATTTTCTGGATTCTCTTCTTGTTTTTTCACCATCCCACTTGAGATGCTTGTTAACAGCTGTTAGGAAATCTATAATGCTTCACTTGAGGAGTGTGAAATAAGAATTTCTGCGTTTGCTCCTAGCGGCTTGGTGGAGAATTCACATAGAACTGCTATTGACTTAGATATAAAAAGAGTAAAAAAGACTTTTTAGCTGACCTCCAAGAATCCCTAACCTCCATCTCAGAGGTAGTCCTTCAGAATAAGAGATTAGACCTGATATTCCCTAAAGAAGGAGGTCTGTGTGCTACACTCAAAGAAGAATGTTGCTTTTATGCAGACCATTCAGGAGTAATTAAAGACTCCATGGAGCAAACTTGGAAAAAAGGTTAGCCAAAAGACAGAGAGACAGAGACCATCAGGATGGTTCGAGAGCCTGGCTTTAGTAGGATCTCCTTTTGGATGACTACTCTGATATCTTCCCGTAGTGGGAACTTTCTAATTTTGTTCTGTTTTATTTTGGGTCCATGGTGCTAAATAGCTTAGTTACTTATTAGAAAGAGTAAGTGCTGTTCAGATTTTGATGTTATGTCAGCAATATCATGTTAATTTAGTTCTATGATTAGAACTAGCCACTAGAAGAAGTGGGGAATAAAAGGTAGAAGTTTTAAGGTTGCCTCCCCCCTAGACAAAGGTTCACAGTAGAAGAAAAAAAAACTGGTTAGGCCCTGTAATTGTATGTTCCAGGAAGCTTCTCCTAGGACTATAGAATGGGTAATTACATCAGCAGGTTCGGCAACTCTCTCCGAGGAACTAGCTGACCATAAAGTTAGATTAAAATCTTAGAGAACAATCTTGAGAAGCAGGAAACTTCTCCAGGAACTAGCGGGACCCAAAGTTAAACAATCTGAGAAACAGGAAGCTCCCTCCTGGATTTTTCACTGTTATTCAACATTTTCCAATGATGTCCTTCCTACCCTTCTTCCCAAAGTGTTTTTTTAGCAGCAATATCCCTTTACTGATACATTTACCTGCCTCTCAATCCAGGGGGTCCTTCCCCTTACCCTTGTTGGTGGCACAAATCATATGTCTTAAAGAGAACAGTCCCATAAGCCTTTTGGTAGGGACCCCTGGATGTTTAATTTTACTCCTATAGCCCCTCCCTGTGTCTCTTGGCTCAGCCAACATGTAGATGAATGGACAATTAGATGCATTGCCTTTCAGGGTAAGATAATCATTACCCCTCAGATAAGTTGATACAGTTTTTCAAAATTACAGTCCCAGTGGTCTTTCCAAAGTTATAACACGGATCACCCTATGTCGGAGTCCATTTTGTCTTTACAGACAGCTCCTCTAATAGACAAGTCACCTTTCCATTGATGGCTCAAATACAACAGTTCTCTACCCCTTTAGATTCTGTTCAGCTGGTAGAGCTTCAAGCTCATCCTCTGCAATTTTTGTGGATATTGCACCCTTTAACCCATATACAGATAGCTCATATCTTGCCTTTTCTATTCTCTGTTAGAAATAGTGCCCCATATCTGCCCCACACCCATCCTGCCCCCCTGTTTGCCACTTTACAAAAAGTATATTCAGAGGTGTTCTTGCCCTCTTTGTGGGACACATCCGAAAGATATCAAATTGCCGGGCCCTTGGCTAATGGTAATGCTGCTATGGTCGCCCACCCAGCTCAGGGTCTTGGCCCAGGGGGCCTTCTAATCCTCTCACATTTCTGCCCAAAAGCACATGACTTACATCACTTAATGCACAAACCTTTAGGATTAAACATAAGATCACTCCGTGAACAGGCTGCCAAATAGTCCAGAATTGCAAAGGTCATGTGATCTTACTGCCTGACCCCACCTAGGGGTCAACCCTGTGGGCTGGTTCCTGAGAGTTTGGCAAATGGATGTCACCCATCTTCCCTCCTTTGTAAATTAAAATATATTCATGTCACCATTGATACCCTTAGCGTGCTTTTATCTATATCCTCAGAACAGGGAGGCCACCAAACATGTTATAAGTCATGTTCTTTTGCCTCACAGTTTTACTTCAACTTAAGATTGGAAACAGATAATGGACCTGGATATATAAAGTTTTAATTTTAAAGATTTTTGTTCCTAACTCGAATTAAACAAGTCACGTAAGGCATTCCTTTATAATCCTCAGGACAGGAATATTGGTGCTGGCCTACCAAACCTTAAAATATGATCCATAAATTATAGTCAAATGGGGAATATTATTCCCTCCTGCACCGCAAAAATTCAATAAATCATGCAATTTTGTTCCAATCACCGGTTGTCATGGACAAGGATGGAAATTGCAGCAACTGCCTGTGGTAACCCCATAATTTTTATGATAATGCACCAGTCCCATGGAAGGACCCAGGAACATCCTTAATGGTATGGCCCTGATCTGTCCTCATTTGGGGACGGATCAGCCTGCATTTATGATTTGCACGGGGAGCCTGTTGGCTACCTGAGTGCCTTTGTTAAGGCTCTTTAACCCACCTAGGGACAACCCTGAGTGAAAAAAGTCTAACTATGCTTAATTACAGATCATGCTGACCATGTTTCCCTTCATCTGGATCCCTGGAAGCATCATCACATTTGCCCTTGCTACATTGCCTCACCAGATCTTCAACTATACCTGGGTGATTCTTTTTTTTTTTTT
>NC_046159.1:109389354-109584354 GCF_011064425.1 Rattus rattus
GATTGTTTACGCCCCCCGGGGCTGGGTGAATCTTGGCTCTGACCCTTCATTCATCCCTGGTCTTCAAGATGAGGACGATCTGGACCTGGTCCATAAAGCTTAGAAGAGCCTACCCTCTAGTCAGGCTCTTGGGTGAAGCCTTGGTGGTTAGCAGGCAGTGAAGCTGAGCTGGTCCACTGATCATCTGGTAACCATCGTGTCTGAAGTCACTGGGCCAGCCCCTAATGAGGCTGCTTCTCCCTGGGGAACCCCATGCAAGGGCTAGTTACTCAGACCAACTACTGAGTCATTTTGGGTGGCCCAGCTGGAGAGAGCTCTGGCTAGGCCAGGGGAATGTGTGGAGTTGAGTCTGGGAGTTAGAGATGAACCAGTGCGGTTGGCCGCTCATCAGAACGAGGCTGGGCTTCCAGGGCCGCCTGCCTCGGTGCCCTGAGGATTGTGTTGGATAGCGAGGACATGTATACCTACTACCGCCAAACGGAGGCTCCCATAAATCCCTGGGGTATGGTGCTAGTGTCCCTGTGCAGAAGGCCATCTGAGCACCTGGGGGCGGGGCGAGGGGGCATGACAAGTTGCTTATTTCAGGATAGGAAGAGACCAACTGCCCTGGTGAGGTCTATTTCAGGTCTTGCCTTTGTAGGCCCTGGTCCCCCTCTCTGGGGCCTCTGGCCTTGGCTGTTTTAACCCCTACCTAAGGCTGCAACTCCACAAGTCTACCCCTTCCTGCCCACCACTCAGTGGGTACTTCTAGCTGGGTCCCTCTAACCAAAGCAGTCCCCAGACCGCTAGTGGTCTTGCCTCTCACACTGGCCCTGTTGGAGGCTTTGCTGAGACCTCACAGTTCGTGTGGCCAGTTCCATACTTTGTTCCAGGCTCAGGGCTCCACCCCCTGTGGCCTGCATTCCCAGAGGATGATCACCAGCCTTAGCTTTCTGGTTCTCCTCATCTAGCCTGTTCTAGGCCTGGGTGGAATTCACCTATAGAAATGACTGCTGATGAGCAGAGGACGAAAGGCTGGTTGGGCTCTGCAGGAAATCAGCTTCTAGAGGACCATGCTGGCGAGAGCCTGGTAGGAGGGGAGGGCTCACCCTGTCAAGCAGGACCGGTTTCCTCCTGGCTGTCTGATCCTGCGGAAGGATTTACCCTTACCCTCTCAGTGGACATCAGGGCAGTTGGTGAGGTTTAATCCACTTGGGAAACTTCCTGCCTTGTATTTGTCCGGCACAGTGGTTCCTAGGTGCCTGAGTTGCTGCCCCCTGGGTAGGTTCCTTGCCTTGTTGCCTGGTGTTGGGGCTGCCTGGGCCAGCAGCTCCCCAGAGTCCCTGTGCAGTGGATTATTCCAGACTTTCGCCCTTCCCCCACCCATGCATTTGCTTATTCAGTCTAGGCCATTATCCGGGTCCCTGCCCCAGCTCTGCAGTCCTCGGGCTCTCGGAAATGCGATCTGGCTCTTTTGATCGCAGGCAGGCGGGGCTGCTCGCTCCCAGCCTGGCTATGGTGGCCCAAGATTGAGCAGTCAGGGGTGGCAGGGGTAGGTGACAGGATAGGACTCTCCTCACTCACACTGGAGTCTGGGGAGTGGCCCACTCAACCCACCAGTGGCTCTCCTCAGCACTTTATAATATGATAAAAATGGCTTGCCTTTGGGAGGTACATGGCCAAGAAATCAAGGTCCTGCTTATGTCCCCTAGGTCAAGGTTTCAAGGAGCTTCCTTGCCAAGTAGATCACCCCAGCCCTTGAATTCAGTACCGGGCGCTCAGGTGTGGCCCACAACTCTGACCCAGCTATATAAAGCCATTTTTTTTTTTTCTGGGCAGTGGACTTGTCTCAGCACCCAAGCCTAGGCCATTGGCGGTGCCCGGCCTCAGGTCCTGGGTTTGTTTGCTGCTCTGCTCTTCCAAAGCACCGTCCTTGACTCCTTATCCACCCGCAGAGCAGGAAGGGCAGGGCGTTTCCATCATGGCCCTGTGAGGCAGCAGCTCCCCTAGAATTTTGGAAATGAATCTATGGGTGGTTTGGGGTTCCTCGAAGGCTTCAGGGGTGTGTGTGTGTGTGTGTGTGTGTGTGTGTGTGTGTGTGTGTGTGTGTGTGTGTGTGTGGGAGGGGATGGGCAAGAAGATCTCTGCACTTGGGAGGGTACTGGGCTATGCGTGAGCTGTGCAGCTATGTTTTGGCTTGGCTGGCCCTGCTGGACTGCAGCGATGACTGTTTATACTCTCCAGAAAAAGTCTGAGCCTAGGCGGTCTTCCTTGGCCTCTGGGAGGAGACCACTGGCCTGGCAGTGGTTGGCCTGTGGCCTGACAAGGAAGTGGGATGTGCGCATTGACTTCTCCGTCCCTCCTGGTGGGGTGGGACAGCTGGGGAACTCTAGGCTCTGGGGCTTGTCAGGAAGGGATTAAACAGGATGCCACCTGGGGCACTTGGTAGGTGGCAAAGCTGGCTCCCAGCAACTCTCTCCCTTGGTTACCAAGCAGGGGACTCCCTGACCTAGAGTGCACCCATCCCCAAGCTCCTGCTGTCAGGTGCCTGGGGTGCAGTCTCTTTGAAAGCAGTGGCTATGGCTCCATCACTGCCCAGTGCCCCACATGGGGACTGTGGGTCTCAGAGGGGAAGGAGGTGGCTGGGGAGGGGAGGGCTTGAGGGGGAGTTTGTACACCGGAGCAGGACCACAGAGGCGGAAGGACCATAATCTGGACTTTTTATCTCAACTGTGGAGAAGAGCGCCCTCCTCAAACCACACTAACTGCTTCTTCTTCAGCACAGGCACGCGGGTCTAGCTGCCGGAGGCCTCCCACCATTTTTGGCAATGGTAGAACTCACACCGGTAAGGTAACGGGACCCGGTGGTTCTAGACTTGCCAACTATGGTGTAAGTGCCGAGCTGCCGAAAGAGGGTCTGCGCCGTGCCGGAAACCTGCCTACCACCAGGAAGCAGAGGGGACTCTAGTCCCCAGACCACCAGGCAGTGGCAGAGGGTGGGTGCAGCTGGAAGTGACCCTTAATGTTTCCCTGCGCCCCCCTGAGGTCACAAGTCTTAGAGTCAGCGGGGAAGCCCACCTCTTAGCCCTCAGGAACAGTGAAGATGGCTTGGAATCCCGCCTTGCTCCAGGATGGTCCTCACAGCAATGGTGGAGAATCCTAAGCCTGGTGAGGAGGGGACATTTGCCTTTTCTTCTTCCCGACGTCAGCCCCCAAGGGCTGTTTTTCGGGTATGTTCTGTGGCCACAAGGACGTGTCTTCTGGTCTGTGCACAGGGATCTCTTTTTGAGCTTCTGGCTAAGGGGTGAGGGTGGAGATGTCATTCTTTCCTCTCACAGACATCTAGGAATCTTGCCTGGGCCTTAGAAGGGTAGAGGAATAAAGGTTCCCATGTGGAGGGCGTGTGTTGAAGTCACCTGGTGTCTGGAGCTGCGGCCTCTGTGCTAACCCCTCTAGCTCCCTGCTTTGTGAGCTGCTGACCCTGAGCCTGCGCTCACAGAGGGGCCGGGTCAGATGGTGCTGACCAAATCTGACCGTCTAGACTGCAGGTTCCTACAACTCAACTTTGGAGCTGGGGTGAGTGACTTCCCAGAGGGAGGAGCTTGGAGGGTGGGCGTGTTTGGGGAATCTGGTCCCCAGGGTTGATTTCCTGTCCCTAGAGATGGCCAAGGCAGCTGCCCTGGGAGATACAGTAAACTTGTGATTGTGTCGACGCACTTTTGTAGGTGTGACCCTCAGTTAAGGTCTTTCCCCTTTCTCTGAGGTCACCCCGAAACCTCAACTTGTTCTTTGTAATTGAACTTCCTTTCTTCCCCCGTCTGCTCTCAGTCATAGTCATTCCTGTCCCCGGCCTGATGGGGGAGGGGCTGGTCCTCTTCACGGCCTCTGGACGGATGAAGTTCAGCTAAGACTTCCCAGGAACACATAGGCCAAAGAGGAGGGCAGGGAGCATCCCAGAGAAGAACACCGTCCTCCCACACAGTGTATAGGTGGGAAGAGGCTAGGCGGCTTGGTAAAAATACACATCAGAGACAGCCTGAGCACCATACCGTGCTGGCCGCAGTCCACACCATCAACTTTAGAAGGATTTCACCAGGTTGGGGATTTAGCTCAGTGGTAGAGCTCTTGCCTAGCGAGCGCAAGGCCCTAGGTTCGGTCCCCAGCTCTGAAAAGGAAAAAAAAAAAGGATTTCACCAGTATTCTAGTGTTGTATTAGTACCCCATTTCTCCCTTCTCCTCTGTGGGGTTCCATTTATTTGTACAGCATTTGTTAGACAGAGGTTCATTAAATTTATGAATTCATTTTTGTGGCAGGGTCTAGCCTTATAGTCTGGACCGGATCACTCCGGATTCCCCCGTCCCCACCTCCTGAGTGCTGGCCTTGCAGGTATGTATCATAGGCAAGAGGGGGCTTGCTTTGTTTGTTTGTTTTAGACACGGAGTTGCACTATATAACCCTAGCTGACCTAGAACATATTCAGTAGACCAGGCTAGCCTCAAACTCACAGAGACCCACCTGCCTTTGCCTCCCAAGTACTGGGTTTAAGGATATGTACCACATTGTCTTAGTTAGGGTTTTACTGCTGTGAACAGATACCATGACCAAGGCAACTCTTATAAGGATGACATTTAACTGGGGCTGGCTTACAGGTTCAGAGGTTCAGTCCAGTATCATCAAGGTAGGAGCTTGGCAGCGACCAGACAGGCTGGGTCCAGGAGGAGCTCAATATGTTACACCTTCATCTGGAGGCTGCTAGCAGACTACTGGCTTCCAGGCAGCTGATGGTCTTAAAGCCCAAGCCCACAGTGACACACCTACTCCAAGGCCACACCTTCTAATAGTGCCACTCCCTGGGGCGAGCATTTACAAACCATCACAACCGCCACGCCCAACCAGTTGACTATTTTATATATAGGTCATATTTGTTCTTGAACCTGAAGGCCATGGCAGCCCCAGCAAGCAGCGGGAAGATGTGGCAAGATGCATGTTTTGCGAGAGCATTTTTGTGGTCAAGTGAAAAAATCAAATGGAACTGTGGCCCAGGATTCCCGAGGCAGAGAGACTGATTGCCATAGGTTCAAGGCCTACGTAATAAGTTCCAAGCCATCCCAGGCTACATAGCAAGGCCCTGCCTCTGAAAACAGGCTGCCTTTGATCCCAGTACTCAGGAGGCAGAGGTAGGTGGATCCCTGAATTTGAGGCCAGTCTGGTCTACAGAACAAGTTCTAGGACAGCCAGGGCTATACAGGGCTAAACCCTGTCTTAAAAAGCCAACCCCCCCCCCAAAAAAAAAACCCAACAAAACAAAAAAAGCATGACAAAATAAAGCAAAGTCAAAAGGGGTCAGTGGAGGGCACAAGGGTTCATCCAGAGGGGACGTGGGGGATGGTCCCCGACACAATCCTCAGGAAAGTAAGTGGGCTCTACCTAGTGTGGGTCACGTGGTCTAGCGAGTAATAAACGACCTCTGACTGACTGAAGGGTGGCTAATGGCACCCAAGCTCGGTACCAGCACTTCTAACGGGCCAGCGTTCAGGAGGACAGGTAAACAGCTGCAAGCAGTGTGGAGTTTATCCAGAGCTAGAGGCAACAGTGCATGGGTGGGGCGCCCCGTCTCCTGGCTGTGTCCTACAGCTTCTGGGGTTCCAAAATGGCTGGTTTGGGAACTGAGGGGGCAGGCAGGGATGGAAGCATTCTGGAACCTGAATGGGTTACTTGAAGAAGAAATCGGGAGGCTTTGGCTTTTTAATAAAAACAGTACTCCTGTAGCTGAGCGTGGTGGCCTTTAATCCCAGCACTCAGGAGGACAAGACAATCAGATCTCTGAGTTTAAAGCCAACCTGGTCTACAGAGCAAGTTCCTGGACAGCCAGGAGAAACCATGTCTCAGAACAAACAGCCAACGAAGAAGTACTCGTGGATGTGGAATATTTGCCGTGTGCTGGGCAGGCAGGGCACAGGGCAAAGATGGGATGCAGATGCCTTCGGCCAAGAGGAGTAAGAAACTGGATCCCGTGCTTCTACCAGAAGGGAGCTGGGTGGTGGCCTTCTTGCTAGCGCTTTTTGCCTTTGGTGGTAGCCGTGCCCTATCCCAAAAGCTATGGTGCAGATACAGGGTGGTGGGGAGGTGCCCACAGAGGACACACCCAGGGCAATCACTACTTCCCCCCTCGGCTTCCATTCCAACTGTCCCCTACCCTAATCGCAGCAGCCCCATCCCCGCCATCCCCTGAGCTCTGATGTCCTACGCAGTCCCACTCCTCACTGAGCTTCTGGGCCAGGTGGTGTCAGTCCGACTTTTGTGTGTAGTGTGTATTTGTGTTTCTCACACGTCTGTCTGTGTGGAGCCCAGGTGTTGAGCCTCTCCATCCCTCACCGCTTACTTCTTTTCTCTCTGTTTTTAGTGAATTTGTTTATTTGGGGGAGGGTGCCATGGCACACCTATGGAGGTCAGAGGACAACTTGGCAGAGTCAGTTCTGTTTTACCAGTGGGCGCTGGGTCGTCAGGCCCTGGGGTCAAGTGCCTTTGCCCACTGAGCCTTCATGATGGCCTTTCTTTTGAGACAGATCTCATGGAACATGGCTCTCACTGGCTGGACGGCTGGATGGCAACCCCTGAGGATCTACTTGGGTTGCAAAGGCAGTGGGGCTATACCTGGCTCTTTCTTTTTTTTTAAACATGCATGCTGCTTGGATTCGGGCATCTGACTAACGGCCAGCTTCCCCGTGCCCTTCCCCCGCTCAGTTTATTTTTAGATGGTCTCATGTAGTCGAACCTGGTGTTGATCGCACTGAAGCCAAGGACGACCTTGAACTTCTGATCCTCCTTCCCCTACCTCCCAGTGCTGGAATTAGCAGAATGAGTCATCACCCCAGTTTCTGTGGTACCTCGGTCCTGTGTGTGTGCTAGCCTAGCAGTCAGCTCATGGGAGTTTCCTCTCACATTCGTGCTTTATGAAGGAGGCCCTGAGACCTCACAGACTTGGGTGTCCATCTCAGCTCCCCAATCTATGGTCTCAGCTATGATCTTGAGGGTACTCAAGACCTGCTCATTTCTTGGGCTCTAGTTCCCACAGACCAAGGCGTTCCTCGTGGGTGGGTTTCCCTTGGGCCCTGCGAAGTCACTGGAAAACCTTTCTGGCTTTGGCCTTCCAAAAGGAAGTTGTGTCCCAGGGCCAGGGCTGGCAGGTGGGTCTAACATGAGGGCTGAGGACAGAAGGCTAGCCCAATGTAGCCTTCCAGGGCTGGAAGCTGGGGCCTGGTCCCTGGGAAGGCTCTGCCTGGCTGGCCTACGGCTGTGAGCACAGATCGGGTTTGTTATGCTCACAGCGTTGCTGTGGGCTTTCTGCTACACTTAGCTGGGTGGGGAAGTGGGCCAGACACGGCGATAGTTGTGTGGGCAGTGAGGACACGGGGCAAGTGATGCAAGAACAGACAGGCGTAGCGCCTTGGCCCTGGGCTGGTCCTATGGCTCCTGAGTCTAGGCAGTACCTACACTGGACCTTAGAGGAGAGAGGCTAGAAGGCTGCAGGAGGAGCAGGAAGAGGCCATGTGCAGCACACCCACAGGATGCTGCTGTCTACAGGATGCTTAGTCTACAAGGAAACTGTCCTCTTACCCCCAGTCATTTGTCACCATGATAGAGTGTCATCAGGGTGGCATGGGAATTTTACCCCTCTTGGGGATGTACCTGGAGACATGTTTATTGTCTTGACTACAGGGGAGGAGCCACTGGCATCGTGGCAGAGGCTGAGGGTGTTGATCGACATCTTATAATGCAGTAATCTGACCCTGTTAGTAGAAGCTAGGCACATCGGCATACTTGTAATCTAGCACCTCGGAGGCTGAGGCGGGGGGATTTTATGTTCCAGGTAGCCTGGGTTATAGAGTAGGCCTTTTTCTTTTTTAAGAGCCATCTGAGGGTGAGAGATGGCACGGGCTGTTAGGTTACAGCCAGCAAGCTGATACCCGAGAGCAGGGATGCACCCCAGTTAGGGGAGAGGAAAATCAATTGCACAAGGGCAGGACCTTGGGAGACAAATGAAGTAGTGAAGGTCTCGAGGAGACTTGGTGACTTTGTACCGCATGTACACACACGGGACAGCACTAGAGGAGTGAGACATCCTGTGTCCTGGTGACATCCTGGCACCTTCAGAGTGTACCTTTGGTTTGGATCAGACCAGTGGCAGCTTGTGTACCTTGGGGGACTTTTGTGGGTGACTAACTTAATTGTTATACGTTTAAAGAGATGCTTAAAAAATATCTTCTGGGGCTGGAGAGATGGCTCAGCGGTTAAGAGCACTGACTGCTCTTCCAGAGGTCCTGAGTTCAAATCCCAGCAACCACATGGAGGCTCACAATCCTCTGTAATGGGATCTGATGCCCTCTTCTGGTGTGTCTGAAGAAACTGACAGTGTATTCATATAAATAAATAAATCTTTAAAAAAAAAAATGTATCTTCTGGCTTTAGAGGTGTGGCTCTGTGGCAGACTTTGCCTAGTTGGATGGGGTCATGGGTTCAAACCCCAGCATGAGAAAACAAAACAAACCTCTCAGCTTTTGAATTTTGTGAGGCGAGCTGAGCTGTTCTGGAAAAGTAAATGTATTCTGTCTTTAAAGACAAGTTGGCCATCTTCAGGAAAAGCTTACCTAGAAAAGATGGGAATCTTATATAATCGCCTCAAGACAAGGGAGGCTACTACAGGTCCCCTCTGTGCCACAGGACATCCTTACTGGGGGCTGGGGCCCTGGCTTTAGGAGGACAATTGATCTCCTCCCAGCCTTGCAGAGGCCTACGGTGTTGCAAAACTGCTGGTGGGAGCTAAGACTTGTTGACATCAGAACTGTGTCGAGGTCACTTTTAATCCAGTGGGGTCTCGGCTCCCAGGCTCCATAGCCGCAGCCCAGGCATCATGCAGCCAGCTTGTCCCCTAAATGTGTACAAGTGCTATGGGGAGGAGACATGCTCGCATAAAACGCTGTGCTTTCAAAATGGATGTGTCTTCTCTCACGCTGCAGATGCTGTGAGCTGATCCTCTATTTGAAAGAGGGTTTGTCCTGGATATGGAAGCTCTATTAAAGGTATTGGTATGATCCGAATCTTTCCAGAATGAAGGCATCTGTATGCAGTGGTTCTGCCAGAGTCTCCTGAAATAGAAATCGGGTAGCAGACCCTTGGGTGGTGGAGGCAGCCATTAAGGCTCCCTCTTCCCAGTCGGAGCTCATGACTATCTCTATCAACAGATGCTTCTGGAACTCTCCTCAGCTCCAATGACATCCTGTCCTGGTGGGCAGTGCAGGGGTGGGAGAGCAGAGGACCAGGATCAGGAGAGGAAGGCCAGCTGTCAGTGGGTGGGGAAGGGGGCTGCAGGTCTCCCTGCATTCACAGCATGGGGTGGGGTGGGGCTGGTCCTTGAGAGCAGACCGGTGTCTCAACTATGTGGAAGAAAGGAGACTTTTGTTACCCTGAGGTACCTTCCGTTTCTGGACTAAAAAGGCATCTTGATCTGAATTTGAATTGGGCATGTTTTTTTTTCTTGCAGAAACTGCTTTGCTACACTTGATTGACTCTGTTGACTCCTGAAGGAGGTGTGGCGTGAATTCCACAACTGTAAACGTGTCCCACCATCTAGGCTGTCCACCTGAGAGCTCAAACTAGCGTGCGGTCACACTGAGTGTCCTCAGAGGAAGGCAGGTCCTGAAGTGTTGGGTGCAAGCAGTGTCTACCTCATGCACAAGTCTCTTCCTGGTCCAGAACCTCCGGGATTGGCAAGGGAGGGAGAGATCTGAGCACTTCACTAAGACCGAAGTACGCAACAGCGCTCACTGCCTTTCTTGAGCCTTGGATGTCTCCAAGGCTCCCTGGTGCTCGTTTTGCAGTTCCTGCTTCTAGGTTGTTGTCTCTCGAGAATCTGGGTTCTGATGCAGGAAGAACTCTGTGGCCTCACTGTATCTCCCAGCAAAGGAAGCCTGCATCGTTTCAGAAGGACCAGCTGCCTTCTCACTGTCTTCGTTCCCTTCAGCCTTCCCTCCCTGCAGTTAAAACCCCAGAACAGGCACTTTTAGATATCTTGGGAGTTCAGCCTTTCTCTGAGTATCTTTGCAAGGGAGTTTTTGTTCGTTTTTTTTTTGTTAAAATGTTTCCTGTCTTTTTTATTCTTTCTTTTTTTTCCGGAGCTGAGGACCGAACCCAGGGCCTTGCACTTTCTAGGCAAGCGCTCTACCACTGAGCTAAATCCCCAACCCCAAATGTTTCCTGTCTTGTTTGAAACAGTGACACCGTTTGGCCAGAGTTCATGGAGCCATTATTCCACCAAGGTTGACCCAAGCTGGCAAATGTGTGGCAAACAGTGGCTCCTATGGTCTTGGGCTTCACACTCATACATTACCCTCTTTAAACTCATTGTATCCATCTTTTATGGAGCCTGTCATCTTTCTTCTTCTTCTTTTTTTTTTGAAAAAAGTAAAAGTGGCCTCTTGCTGGAAAAATAAAAATGTTGTAAAATTGTGTTGTGACGGTGTGGTGGTTACAAAGCACCCAGGAGCACTGCATGGAACAGTACACAATGAGGCGAGCCTTCCTGTCAGTAAACTGTAGAAGGTTGTAGGGATGGCAGGCTTGGGGGTTAAGTGGCACACTGTCAGCAGGAACCACCCTACGTTACCCAGGCTCTAGTTGGGTTAGCAGGCTCTGTGCTCCCTGGTGCTGTCGGACCCCAGCCTTGATGTCTGCTCCTGGGGTTGGACTGGGTGTGAACTCCAGGTCACCACAGATCAGGTCACAGTGGGCAAATAGAGGATGGCTCTCAGCAGACTGTAGCACGGAGGCAGGCTCCCAGTTGGCTGCCAAGATCACCTGAGGCCTCCAATTGTAGCAGATGAGAGGAATGAGGAGGCCTGGCCACCTGCGGGGTTCCACCCTTCACACATGAGACAGTCCTGAAGCCCTTTCCTTCGGTCTTAGCTGGATGGCAGGGCCACCTGTGCAGGCCCTGAGACCAATCAGACAAGGGGAGACTGGAGCCTGGCAGGGGCGTTCAGCAGAGGAACTACCCTAGCCCACTGCAGACTGTGGGCATGCGCTGTAATGCCAGGACAGGAGCTGGCTCAGTAGCAGTTGAGGAAGAGCATTTGGAGTGACTCCGGTTGGGTGCCACCATGTGGCCCTGGGCTTTTCCCTGCCCCTGGATAGGCATTTCAAAAACAACAAAATTCAATGTATTTGGGAGCTGGAGAGATGGCTCAGCGGCTAAGAGCACTGACTGCTCTTCCAGAGGTCCTGAGTTCAATTCCCAGCAACCGCATGGTGGCTCACAACCATCTGTAATGAGATCTGATACCCTCTTCTGGTGTGTCTGAGGACAGTGACAGTGTGTTCATATAAAATAAATAAATTAATTAAAAAAATTCAATGTATTTGTATTTATATGTGAGTGTGTGTGTGTATGTATGTATGTGTGTGTGCGCGCATGCGCGTGCGCGTGCCTGGAGCTGGAGTTGCAGGCAATTGTATACTGTAAATGAACCTCTCTGCAAGAGCAGTAAGCACTTCTAACTGCTGAGCCATCTCTCTAGCCACTCCTGCTAGGCTTTTACAGATAAGCTAAGGCTGTCCTCAAAGCTAAACGCTGCTTTCCACCCAGGTCACAGACCCAGCTGACCTCACAATCCAATCCAGATTCAGCTTGGCCTCCTTGTTTGATGCCTCTTGAGTTTGTTGCTTAAGTGGGTTTTGGCGCATCTACTGGGTGCAACAAGGCCTTTTAGGCATTGCAGGATTATGAAGTAAATCAACGTTTTAGACATGAAATTACTTAACAGTGCTTTTTTTTGTTTGTTTTTTTGTTTTTGTTTGTTTTGTGGGAAAATGTTGAAGAAAAATGGGTGTTTGGGGCTTCCTGTATTTTGTGATTAAGAAACCATGTGTGCAGCCTCCCATTCCTGCGGATGTGTGAGTCTGGGCATGTGTGTGCCAGAGCTCATGATGAATGGCTGCAGCTGAGGTAAGCACCTTGGTGCAGTCACAGGCCTGCCTCAGAACTAGCTGACCATCAATGGGAGAGGCTGAGCTCAAGGTCTACAGAGCAAGTTCTAGGCCAGCCAAGGCTACATGTAGTGAGACCATGCCTCAAAGTTAAAGGGCAAACGAGCATATGTTATACAGAAACCTGATGTAGTTTGTTTTGTGACCTCTCTGAGGGCCAGCAGCATAAGGCCGCCGGGGACAGTCACACACACGTGAACTCCAGCCCCGTCTGTGAGCAGCGCTCTTACTTTGGGGAAGTTGCTGAGCCCCAGGTGCCACAGTTGTAAGCTGGGGCTCCTTACAGGCTGAAGAGGTTAGGACTCAGGGTATAAGGCCTTTGACAGCACAGTGGAGAGCCCTTTAATCTCTAGTAACTTTTTTCTTTGGAACAGGGTTTTTTTATGTAGCCTTGGCTGTTTCAGAACTAGCTCTGTAAAGCAGGCTGGCCTCGAACTCAGATCCCTCTGCCTCCTGAGTGCTGGGAAAGGCGGCCCCCACCACTGACCAGGCCCCTCCCCCTCCCCTTAAAAACATTTCAATTGGTTATCTTTTTTTTCTTTTGTTTTTATTGGATAGTTTCTTTACTTACATTTCAAATGTTGTCTCCTTTCCCAATTTTCCCTCTGGAGTACCCTAGTTATCGTTTTTTAATCATTTATTTCATGTGCATTGGTATTTTGCCTGCTTTAAGTCCATGTGAAGATGTAAGATTCCTTGGAACTGGAATTACAGAGAGTTGTAAGCCGCTATGTGGCTGCTGGGAATTGAACCCTTGGGCCTTTAGAAGGGCAGCCAGTGTTCTTAACTGCTTAGTCATCTCTCCACCTCTATTACTTAGTAACTTTTAACTGTTAGCATCTTTGGTTTTTGGGACAAGGTCTCAGTGTAGCTCAGACTGTACTTAGTCTGTTTTTGTTTTTTTGAGGGAGGGTCTCTCAACATAGCCCTGGCTGTCATGGAACTAGACCAAGTTGGCCTTAAACTCAAAAGGACCCACCTGCCTCTTCTCCCTGAATGCTGCGGTCAAAGGCGTGTGCTGCCATGCCCAGCTCACTATTCATTTCTTAAAAGGTATACATAAATTCAGAAAAAAAATTGAGACCCAGTAAATTGATTACTTGATGACATTTGAGAAGGCTTTTCACTCTGCAGGGGTGCCTAGCCTGGAAGTGTGTATCCCAAACTGTCTACTCCTAGCAGTTCTCTGTCAGCCTCCCAAGCGCTGGTGGGCCATCACACCTGGTTACTCTGATTGGACAATAGCTAATTTAAGTCCTCCCTCCATAGGCTGTGCTGGGTATTGAAATTGGGAGCCTTGCAAATGCTAGGTGGGTAATCTACAACAACTTCTACCCTCAGATTCACTGACAATTTCATCTGCAAGTGCATTACTAAGTCTTGGGTACAGCTTCTATATCCCCTTCCCCCCAAACCACTAAGCTACTTAAAAATAAGACCAAATGCTCTGCACGTGACACATTTCCTCACCTCAAGCATATGAGGTAGTATTTCTGCACAGGTTTGCGTCCTGGTTCTGTCTCTTGCTGATGGGGTGGGGGTGGGGTGAGAATTGGCTGACAGGGTGGGGGTGGGGAATTTGGTTCGGTAACTTGGCTTCTTTGTTGTTCATTGTTCAGGATGGTCCTTCATACAGGTCAGTTGGTGGGCAGTTAAGAAATGGTTACTATTATTGCTATAGAAATTCTCCAACTGTGGGAAAGCCAGTGTTTATAAGAGCTAGGCGTGCCCATGGACAGGTTTCATGGCCAGGCCTGACCTTCCCCCATCCTATCTCTGCAGATGATACCCCTTCTGGAGAATTATTATTACAGGCCCTTGGCGGGGGGGGGGGGAGGCTAGCACAGCCTTCAGGAGGGGAGAGCTACTGTGAGGGAGCTGGGCCCTCAGAATGGGGGTGGAAAGCATCCACTCTGCTCTGCTTCAGTGCAGTCAGCCCTGCTCTATCCCACCCACACCCCCTTCTCCTGCTGCCTCTAGCCCAGAGATTCTCAACCCTCCCAAGGCTTCGACCCTTTAATACGGTTCCTCCTATTGTGAGGGCGGGGTGGGGATGGACCCTGCTCTTCAATCAAGTTGGGTTTCTTCTTGATGGATCTGGTGCCCACCTACCCTCGGCTGTGCTCTCCTTAACTTGGTCATTTAGCGTAGAGGACTGTAGGAGTCATAGCACCACCAGGGAATACTTTGAGCTGCAAGACCACCAACCATTCTAGAGATAGGCTTCTGTGAGCCCAGTTACTGTCAGCAGCGCAGTGATGACAAATGGCAGATCCTTGAGTCCACCAGCATTTATACTGTTCTGCATCCTACCAGGCCTCTCTACACGGAGCTGTAGTAACCTGCTCACAGCCCATCTAATCTTTCACTTGTGCAAGCCAGGGGAGCACTCTGTCACTGAGCTACAGCCCCAGCCCCTCTCTTCCCTCTCTTCCCTCTCATAGACAACTGCCAAGTTGTTTTTTTTTTTTTTTTTTTTTTTTTTTTTTGGAGCTGGGGACCCGACCCAGGGCCTTCGCTGCATAGGCAAGTGCTCTACCGCTGAGCAAAATCCCCAACCCCCCAAGTTGTTTTTAAAAACATTTATTCATTTGTGTTTGTGCTGGTATGCACATCTGCGTGTGTACACTCACAAGTGCCACAATGCATCTGTAGCAAGGTCAGAGGACAAACCCAGGGCATCAGTTCCATCCTTCTGTGTGAGCTTCAGGAATTAAACTCTGGTTATCAGACTTTCTACCTGCCTAGCCACCTCACAGGACCACAGCAAACTTCATTTATCTGGGGCATGCTAGTATTCTGGAATCTGACCTAACAGACCCTCAGGTCAGACCTAACTGACAAGATAGCGTGGTGCACCTGAGGGTACATGCTGAATGTCTTATGTTGCGAATAAAGTCAGATTTCATATAAAAACCCGACTTTTCCCATTTGCTGGGGATTTTGAAAGTAGCAAGGCTCGCCTGTCTCTGAGGGGAATTCTGCTGGCTTTGGAGAGGTGCCCATCAGACAGCTGTTTGCCACTTTTGTCTCATGCCCACCTCTACCCCTCTGCTTCTCTTACTCACTGGACTTAGCTGGCCCCTGCTCAGAGGCTTAGGGAGAAGAGAACGAGAAGCCTGCCTTCAGCCCCTCGAAGACAGCTGTCACAAGCTCCATGAAAGCCACTGTCTGAGTCTGGCTTGTAAACAGCAGGAGACAGGGCAAGCATCCTGGAAGGCTAACGAGGGTCTCCAGAGAACCCGTGCTCTGCGCAGCAGCAGTCACGCCTTCCTCCGGCCCATCCTCTCTGGCGAACGTGGATGGTGTACCAGGCATGTAAACGGGGACAGAAGCCAGCACTTGACTTGACTGAGCCAAGGTTAAGTCCCAGAGGAAACCACGCCCTCATTCCCTTACTCTAATCCTATCAGCTGGAGACTCATTGAGTCATCTACCAACAAAAATGGCAGAAAAAGGCTCTCAAAGGTGAGGTGAAGCAGTGTGTGGGAAGGGCCCGAGTTAGGGTGTGGCAGGGTCCAGCTGTGACACACATTAAAACAGTGAGTGTGGTGTGTGTGAGAAACCAAGAAACAGGACTCAGAAAGGGACTTGGGACTCGGACTTTTGCTGTGAAGACGTTTGACACAACACACTCACTAGGGACACCAGCGCCTAGTCTTTTAACACGGTGTCAAATAAACACCTAAACAAAGGCCGGAGTAGAGCCTTCATGGTTACCTTGAGGCTTTCTGAAGTGCGACTGTTTCAGAGAACCATGCTATAGAAAACAGACTTGGCCAGCACGTTGGAGGCTGGGCAGGTCTCCTTCCTCCTGGGCCCTCTGCAGCTCCCAGAGTGCACGTCTTTGGTAAAGGACAATGAGCCACACCCGAAAGAGTTCTGTAGCCCAGGCGGCCAAGGCTGCTAGAGAGAGGGGCACTTTTGTTGCCACATTAAACTATTTATTGAATGAGGCAGTTTAGACAGAATGGAGAACAACACAGAATCCATGCTCTGCTGCTGGGATCTTGCTTTTATCTTCTTGGCAATTTCTCAAACTATTGGGAGGTTAGGACCTTAGAGCCCCTGGACGGCTTCACAGTAAAAAAAAAAAAAAAGTAACAAATTGTAGAACCAGGACGTTTATATGTAAATTCCCCACTCCTCCCTTATTACGTACAGAAAAGAACATACAAAGAACATTGTATAGTTTTATATAAAACAAGCAAATATAAGAATTGGAAACTTTTCTCAAAGGCTGAGCAAGACATGAAGAATCTTTTAATGTCTCATTAAAAAACAAAAAACCAAAACACCACATTAAATACACTGTCACGCACGGGAGGGCCGGCAGGAGGAGGAGGAGTCCCTGCACGCAAGGGGCGGAGATTTGGCTAGTCAAGACTTCAGGTGAGTGAGCCACGGGCGACTCGGGGCTTGTGTGGAAAGCACAGCAGCTCACAGTGACAACGACCGCTCAGTGCCATCCACACCTGAGCAGGACAGTGTCCCGGGCCGGTGCCCAGGATGTCCCCACGGAGTCTTCTGACACATCTGTGACGTCAGCCTTAGGGCAGAGCCCGCACGCAGCAGTCTCCTCTGCTGAGGTACAGCTGCAGACAGCTGGAGAACACCGGTCCCACGGGCGCACCCTGATTTAGGAAGTTTTCTCCCTCCTTCCCTTTTTGCTCTCCTATACTCTTCCCATTCTATCACACATACCCGCACACACGCACGCACACACATATGCACATACACACATACGTACGCACACAAACCGGCACACACGCACACACACCTTGCACTCACACCCGCCTGCTCCATAAACAGTCCCCAGACCCTAACGCTTCTGTGACCTTCAGTCTGTAACAGGACTGACCTCACAACCAAAGCGATGCTTTAACAGTCCCGAGACCGAGGACTCCTGGGAAGGGAGAAGACGGAGGCTGAGGAAAGACTTCTTGCCCCTGCCAGGAGTCTGCAGGGCATTTAACTGCCTGTGGCAAGGTCAGCACCTGGGCCAGCCGGAAGAGTGTCTCTGCTGGCAAAGCACGTGGTCACTGGACTTCGTGAGCACTTTCTGGACCACACTGTGTCCTGGATCTTCCTTCCCTCGGTGAACGTAGCAGAGGTCTAGGCGGCCACTGGGAGGCAGCTTTGGTGAAGGACGTGGTCACCTCTGCCTGAGTCTGTCAGTAGCTCAATGCATGACCCTGGTATGAACAAAAACCAGGTGACTGTGTCTGGTCATGTACCCTACCACCCAATAAACTGGGTGGGTTATGTTTCCACAGTTCACCCTGATTTCATACATGCGGGTTTCATACATATATATGTATGTACATATATACTTTATACATATATGTAAATGTGTATGTCCATATGTACACATATACATATATTCACACTCACACGTACACACACTTAAGTATACACACATTTCCGCACAAAGAAGTCTGGCCACAATTTGGCTTTTTGGGACAGAGAAATCAGTGTCGTTTCTCACTCCACCAGATCCCAGAAGTGGTGCTTTAAAAAAATGTGATTCCAAAATCTGCTGCCTTTCTTCCTTCTTAAAAAAAGGTTACCAAAACTTTCTTTCCAAGTCGAGAGACTTAATTCCATTTGATTGCACCTCTGCAAACATGTAAAAAATTCTGAAGTAGACTAGAAAAGGATGCCATGATAGAGCTCCGTGTTACTGTTCCAACGTCACCACCTCCACAGCCTGGCCATCCATGGTGACTGCGCTGTCCGATATCCTGGTGGTCACTGGGGCCATGGCCACCTGCACTGGCCCGTTGCCCTGGGCGAGGCTGGTTACCACAGTCTGGTACATGCTCACAGGGATCTGGACCAGGCCTGGAGAGACAAAGCAAGACCGTTGGTGGGGCCCAAGCTCAGGACGCAGGCCCTGGCTCAGACAACTGGCTGTGGTCCTTCAGGGCATCACTGCCTGCCAGCCCCAGGTCAACGACTTACCTGCTTCCCAGGCACAGATAAGGCTCAACATCTTTTTTTTTTTTCCTTTCTCTTTGTTATCGACAAGGTCTTGTGTAGCTCAGGTTGGCCTTGAGCTCTTGCTCCCTTTGCCTCAGCCTCCCCAGTGCTCAGATGCTGGGTTTGTGCCTTGTGCCTGTGTCTGGTGCCTGTGCCTGGCAGTAAGTCTTTGTCTCACTTCATTTTAATTCTTAGACAGACTCTCAGGAAAGGAGCGTGGGAACACTGTGGAAACTTCCACTGAGACCTCCTGGCCTCCATCTTTAGGAAGCACAGCCCATCAAGTGTGAGTCTCCCCACCCTGCCAGCCAGCCCTGCTGCTAGCAGCAGATGGCCTACTCCGCTCCTGTGCTCTCTCTGCTGTGCTCGCTGCTGGCTTCTCTCAGCCCTCTAGCTGCCCAAGCCCAAGCTGGAAAAGAAACAACAAAAACCAAACTTCTGTCTTCTGCCCTGTTATCTGGTCCATCTATGTTTTTTCCTCCAGAGTCAAACATAAAAAAGAAACCAAATTAGCTCATTTGTCTCCTAATTTTAGGAGACTGGTATAATTTAAAAACCAGTTTAGAATCAGCTAAAAGCAACAACAAAACAAACACACCCCAACTATCTCCCAACACCTCTATATAGTTCTCAGGGCAGAAAACCTTGGAGAAGAGTGATCCATTCCCAGTTCCCTTGGGCCAAATGATCGTGTGCATCGGCCCGCTCTTCTTGTTGGATGGAGAATTACCCCGGGTAGGGAAGGCTGTGCTTTGAGAGCCATAAAACAAACTAGTCTGACTGTGAAGTGGAAGTGGTAACTCCTGCCCACAGGGACTCAGGGCACAGTTAGATTCCTAACACCACAAATAACAGGAGCCCCCAAACCACCCACCCACTGACCCAATCAGACCTCAAACTCCCAACCTTGCAACAGAGTATGTCCTAGTCCTAGTACCCAGGAGGCTAAGACACGACAACTGTGAGTTTGAAACTAACATAGACCACAGAGTAAGACCCTGTCCCATAAAAACAACAGCAGCAACAACACCCTGGGCAACTCCGAAATCCTACAACCAACTAGAAAAGAAAAATACGAGAGTAGTCTAAAAATAAAAGGCACAATAAATGAAACATTGCAAAGGTTGTAATATAGGAAGGAAAAATTCCAGAGACTAAAAAGATTAGGAAGTGGGGAAATTAGAAACACGAACAAGGGGTTGGGGATTTAGCTCAGGGGTAGAGCAGTTGCCTAGGAAGCGAAAGGCCCTGGGTTCGGGCCCCAGCTCCGAAAAAAAAAAAAAAAAAAAAAAAAAAAAAGAACAAACACGAACAAACTTCTATTACTAAGAAGCAAGTTTGGTATAGAAAAAGCCACTTGATGCACCAGGCACAATGGAAAAGAGATCCAGACACATCTCAGAGTACAAGGCAGCGAAGAGCACGAAAGATTCTAGGAAGAATGAAGTAGGAGTCAGGGAGTATATACAAAAACTGGACATGAGAACAATACTGGGTGTCTTGGCAAACTTAGAAGCTAAAATGATGGTGCCATGCTTTCAGGCATCCTGGTTCAGGCATCCCCAAATCTCTTTCAGCCTAGAATTCTATACCCAGCTAAGATGATCTATATGAATTATACATGACACAACTTCAATATGGCTCAAAATTTTAGCTGCCTCATAGAAAATGTGCTCCATCATAGCACAGGAACCTCAGAAGAATGCACAGGCTCTGGAGACCTTAAACAGAGCTAATAGGAGCAAGACAAAGGATGGGGCTGGGTGGGAGCACCAGGAGCCATCAAAAGGATTAAAGCTGGGAACAAGTGGTTGAATGTTGAGGCTAGCAGGTCTAGAGGAGTCTTAGGCCTGTCAGATCAAAGATCATCAAGTGGACTACAGAACAAGCTAAGAGTTTAGCCTAAGTTACTCAGGAAGACCCCATCATGCCTGGAAGAAAAAGTAGATGACCCTCTCTACCACACCAGGCAAGTATTAGCTAGAAGAGGAAAAAATGCTATACAAAAGGACAAAAATGAAATGTAGTAACATTTACATTTGTTTATATGGATATAATACACAGATACCAGATCACCCACAAATTGCGATACTCCATTTTTAAAGTTACTTCTTTTTTGAGGGATGGAATTCTAACTTTTAAGTACAGTTTTAAGACAGTAGCTGAGGGGTTGGGGATTTAGCTCAGTGGTAGAGCGCTTGCCTAGCAAGCACAAGGCCCTGGGTTCAGTCCCCAGCTCGAGGAAAAAAAAAAAAAAAAAGACAGTAGCTGAAACATTAGGGCACCATAGTATTTTTGTTTCTGTGGATAGCCTGTATTCAAGTACCTAGACTGGCCCTCTGTACAGCAGCTCAGCCTGAAGATTGCCACAGCAGTGCTCACAGATTTGAGCTGTCCCTCACGCCCTCCAGGTATGAATGACTCCATGTGATATCATCATTTTGCTGGACTGATCAAGCTCTTTGAGGCTGCCAAAGGATGCAATCCAGGCTTGAGGGGCATCAGGGAGTCCCTACTTGAGAATAAAACTGAGTTTTAAATGACATAAAAAAAAAAAAAAAAAAAAAGGATATTGGTGTTTTGCCTAAATGTGTACCTGTGTGAGGGTGTTGGGTCTCCTGGAACTGGAGCCACAGACACTTGTGAGCCATCTCTCCAGTTCCCTAAAATGAGTCAGGCAGCATCCGGAAATAGAAGCAGGCAGGATCTCTTTGAGTTGGAGGCAAACCTGATCTACACAGTGAGTTCCAGGCTAGCCAGGACAAATAGTGAAACCTTGTCTCCAAAAGCAAAGAAAAAGAGAGAAGTTCGGGCCAGCTAGAAGGCCTGGTGGATGGGAGCCTTTTAAGCAATCCTGAGGACCTGAGTTCAATTCCCAGGACCCACATGGTGGATGGAGAGCAGCGACTCCCAAAAGTTCCCTCCAGACCATCATGCACACTTGGTCATATGCATGTACACGCATGTGCATGCACCTGCCCAAGTGTGTGCGTGTGTGTAAACCAAACCAAAGGAAATTAATGCCAAAGAAAATCTGATTTCACAGTGTTGACTGTGTGTGAGCATTTTCTAAGAGTCAGTTTTGTCAATTTAGGGATAAGCATTTGATGGTACAACATGAAACAGGCTTGTTTTGATGACAGTCATTTTGAAACCCACTTATAAGGGCATGTTAACAAAACACAGGTGGGTCAGTACAGCTTCCTTGAGAGGCTGGGGCTGAGGAGAGCATTCTTGTCTTTGTGATGGGGAGAAGCTGGCAGAGGACTGGGAAGGGTTGAGGCCTCAGGGTGAAGGTGGTCTGGTTTCTTCTAAACCATTGCAAATGTCTTTTGTGGAATTAATTGTTTCTGTTCACTCTTCCTTGCCACAGAAATTAGTTTTATTTATACTATGACACCATCATATTAATAATGTTGAGATGCTTGGGCATGGTGTTCAAGGCTCTCATGTTTGTCCTAGTGTATTTTCTCCTTTTGAGGCAGGGTCTCAACATGGAGCACAGGCTGGCCTTGAATTCTGATCCTCCTGCCAAGTGCTAGGAAGACAGGCGTGCACCCACAGTGCTCGGGTCTGCAACAGCTGGGATATACTTGAGCTTCTCCACACCTTCGTGCTTGTATGCGCCATGACTTTTGAGCAACTGTCCTTGGCTTGTTCTCTGGTTCTCCAAGTCTCTGTCTTCCAATGGTTTGGGTCCTGTTCCCTGGTAGCCTGGTGGTGCTTTGCCCAGACCTCTACAGAGAAACGGTCCTTACACACTCTCACTGTTTGCATGTCCTATCTCTGCCTCCATTGTAAATTCCTTAAGAAGGGACCGAGTCTATCACTGAGCCCTAACAGTGAGCAGGTGCTTAACACGTTTCCCACACTCACAAATGAAAACTCAAATGTCAAATCACTGTTAAATCTGTAACTTCAGCAGCCAGGAGGGCTGCCTTAACCCTGAGGCAGACATTTTCTCCTAAAATAAAAACAAAGTAAAAATACAACACCCAAGACCGATCCAAATAAAATATTTTGTACAGGCTGACTGCATTTTGTGTATTTCATTTAACTCAGGGAAGGCGCAAATTTGGCCTCAGTTGTACTGAGTTACAAAATGACTTCCACACAAAGCTGACTCAGGGTGAGTTAACTGTGACAATCACTACACATCCTAAAAGCTTTTCAAAGAGAGAAACTCCATGTGCAGTGTCATTGACAACCTCCTATGCCTTGGAATCCCAGCTCCACTCTTACAAGCGCTGTTAGTCCACATCCACCTTAAATAAACATACCGTCATCTTCATGTGGGGATTTCAAGATCTCTCTCTCACACAAACACCCACGCAGGCATTTTGACATGGGATTAGATTAAATCTCCTGTGTCTCTGACCTAGCAGCCTTCATGTCCATGGCACGGGGGAGGGACCACAGGCTTTGAAACCCAGCACGCACTAAGTCGGGCGGCTGCCCTTGGAGAGAGATGATTAAACGCTGAGGCTCAGTAATCAGGCTGGGACTGCCCCTACATCTGCTCAGCCTGCCCCTGATTAGCCCTAATCTAGAGGCACATGCTAATCCACGCTTGTATTCTGGGTCATTTCAATTGATTAAGCAACAGGAAGCCCTTCATGTTCTACTTTAAGAGCCTGAAGTTCCTTTTCCTGTTCACAGTGCAGTCTTAGTAACTGACTCCTTGGTATGTGTGTGGCTCCATGTCCCTTGCTGGAGCTAGGACTTAGAGAGGGAAGCATGATAGTGTCTCCATAAATGAGCACTCCTCCAGCAGCCAGGATTTCTCAGGGAGGCAGACTCGCCATGTTCTAAAGGCTCTAGTATCCCAAAAAGTCAAAACCACACAAATGCTAGGAGTTTAGCAAATTGAAACCACTTTAAATTAAGTTTACTACCCCAGGTTAGCCTCGAACTCACGGTACTCTTCCTGCCTTACTCAGCCTTCCAGGTGTTCTGATTACAAGTATGCCCAGCTGCAAAACGCTCATCCAGTTCCAGCACTTGGGAGACAGAAACAGGTGAATTTTGCTGTGTTTGAAGCTAGTCTGGCCAGCAGAGCCAGTTCTAGGCCAGCCAGGGTCACAAAATGAGACCCGCCCCCTAAAGTTTAGCAAAAGCAAGATTCAAGGACAGGCAAGATGGTTCAGCAGGTAAAGGTGCTTACCACCAAACCTATCAACCCGAGTTCAAGCCCCAGGCCCCACACGATGGATAGAGAGAACTGACTGCAATACACAGTTCTCTGATCTCTACCTGTGTCCTGGCGCATGCGCACGCGCACGCACACAGGCACGCAGGCAAATGGAATAACAACGACAACAACGACGACAACACCCAGCAGCTACTGGATGTGGTGGTGGATTCCTAGAAAAGGAACACTTGGAGCAGAACAGGCATGGTCTCATGGTGAGTGAGACCCTGTCTTAAAGTCAAAACCACCCCCAAGGCTCAAAGCCAGGCAAGGTAGGATGTGACTGCAGTCCTATCGCACAGCCTCCCAGCCAGCCTTGCCAACATAGTAAGACTGTTTCAAAAGCACAAAACAAACAGATAAGTGGATTGGCTGTCGTGTCCTTTGCACACCCCTCCCCCAAGCTAGATGTCTGGGCTTTGGATTTGGGTCTGGGAGCCTTGTCATGCACCAGAATACCTGACACCAGCGGGACCAGGAAGGTAGAGGATGGGCCCCTCAGAATTCACTGCTGCCCCTCCAGGCTTCACGGTGTATCATTGCCAATAGGAGAAGAAAGGTGAAAGGGAACTCAGAAAGTTCAAATCTTTAGGATCTGCAAACTCCCTAGAGGAACTGTCAGCCCTACAACCATGTTTCCCCTTAAATGAGGCCTGACCCTGTTCTGTCTTGGTTAAAATAAAATCTGTCTGTTGGGTCTCATTGCTGACTGTAAATGGTAGCGCACACCCAGTCTTCTCTTACTTCCATACCTGGCAATTACATTCTTCCAATGCTCAGGGTTAAGCCTTGGAAATCACCCTCAGCATCCCGGTTTTACATCTAAGAATAAATACGTCGTCAAATCTTGTCAACTCTCTTTCCTACCTTCTTGCAAAGGATTATTTTTATTAACTTTATTCATATGTGTGTAAGGGAAGGAGATATGTGTAGATCCCTTGGAGCTGGACTCCCGAGCAGTTGGAACCGCCTCACACGGGTTTCTGAAAGGACAGCGAGCATTCCTAACTGCTAATCCTAACTGCTCCTACCTCAGACTCTTTCAAAAGGAAACCAGACTGGTTTCTACTACTTCAACGTCAGTAATAATTTATCTGCGTCCCATCCCAACATTGTATCTTCAGTTCACAAACGAAACAAAGCCAACACCCCAAACCATACATATGCTAAAGTTAAAAACTGAATTTTATTTCCTTTTCAGTTGCTGTGGTGAGTTAAATTTGAAGAAGATAATATCTCCGTCTTCAACAACGTAAGCTCTGCCTGGTTGTTTGTACTTCCCAGCAGCCTTAGCTGCGTTCTCAGAACTTTCCTCTTTAAGATCTTCGTCTTTCATTACTTCCGCCATAATGAATCCCTTTCCAAAATCTGTATGAATTTTTCCTGCAGCCTGAGGAGCCGTCACGGCTTTGCTGATGGTCCATGCATGAACTCCATCTGGGCCTGCAGTGAGAAAGTACTCTAGTTGGAGTGCTGCAAACCCAGCCTTAGAGATCTTTGGTAAAGCATTGTCCTGCTCAGTCCCAGGACATATCCGTCTCCTCAGCGCTTTAACCCAGGATGGTCTCGAACTCTCAATCCTGCTGCCTCAGCTTCCCAAGAGCTGAGATTGGTCACGCCTAGATTAGCTGAATCTTGAGCAAGCATGCACAAACTTTTCCCACAAGTTCCCTACATTATCCCTCTATCACCATGGTCCCTCAACTCTCCCCAAAGCATATCTCCCTGCCTGGACCTGAGCAGGGCTCTTCTGACAGTCCCCACATCTTTCTAGGGGTGTTATTGGCCTATTGTTATGGACTCTGCCATTCATTATGGACCTGCCCTACTTCCAAGCATTTCCCACGATTCCCTAAGTCTGCATACTTCAGCTGTTGATAAGGCTCACTGAACACTGAGCAGTCTGGGCACGGGAGGTGTCAGTAACCGAATGGACACATTATGACACACCTGGTGTTCTTCATGACTTTTTAGAAATTGGGCTACATTCCTTCCAGTCTTGCCCTCTGCACTCTGAAGGGCCTTGAAGCCCTTTCCTTTGTCTAGAGCAAAGCAGCTTTCTCCACAAGCATTCTTAAGGGGCTGTAATCAAATGCCTTGTGGAGCTCCGTGTCTTCTCATGGGTTATCTTAGTCTATAGGTTATCTTACTTCCATTAAAGCACTCTTAGCCACAATGTGTGAATTCTGTCATTGAACACCTGTGGGCCTTAGTTTCCTCACATGTAAAATGCTCACTGGTAATCTCACAGGGGACCTGAACCAGGTATGTGGACGGAGAAAACCCCTGGTACAGTGTCTAGCACACAGGTCTACAGTACTCGTCAGCTGCCTTTCTTTTTTTTTTTTTTTTTTTTCCCCGGAGCTGGGGACCGAACCCAGGGCCTTGCGCTTCCTAGGCAAGCGCTCTACCACTGAGCTAAATCCCCAACCCCGTCAGCTGCCTTTCAAGGTGCCTGCGAAGTATAGTTTGGACTGCAGGTTAGGTAGGTTAACACTCCCGGGAAGCAGCAGACTAGCGGAAACGGCACATACTCCTTGCAACAGAAATTTGCTCCTATGGTGGGCAGATCGTCTGCCGAAAGCCTCCAAAGATACAGACTTCAGACAGAAGCCCTGAATCATGTAAAGGGGACTGGCAGGCAACTTCCCATGCACATCACAGCGATGGAACTACAGGAGGAGACGAAGTAGCTGCTAATGGAGCACACAGGCCCATGAACTGAGCACACAGGAGAGCATGCAATCCTGGGCAAACCACTAACCCAAATCAAAGAAGTTAAGAACAGGGCCAGTGTAGGACCAGCGATGTAGCTTAGGGGTAATTCAATTCCTAGCACTGAAATAAATGTCATATATACACGAGTGATCAGTTATAGTATGATGATATTATCAAAAACTTGTCAGAAGTGAACAGGATAGACATGGACCGAACAGAAGACAGGGCTTCAGGACTGGCCGGTTACCTAGCACTACAATGTGCCTCCCCACCTCAAGACAAGACAGGGCAGGATCGCCAACTCTGGCAAGAATGGTCTTTCATTTGCCTTCCAAGCTGGGAAAGCTTTGGGAATTGTTGTTTGCTGTAACTGAATCTTTCTGTCCAAAGGTCTTGGCAGTTGGCTGTGGAGATATGTTTAGTTGGACAATACAGGGAAAAAAATAGCTAAACAAAATAAACACAGTAGCTGTTTTGAGACATTGTAGCCTTGGCTGGAACTCACTGTATGGCACAGGCTGGCCTTACACTTAGCAATCCTCCTGCCTCAGCCTCCTGAGTGCAGCAATTACAGGCATGAGACACCATAACTGACTGAGAAATGACTCTTCAAACTAAAAGGAAATATATTGTAATGTCTTCTGTAGCTTAGAAACATGACTGCTGAAATGGGTGTAGCGGGATACCACTGGCCTAAGTGGGGGTGTAAATCCACGACTAGAGAGACCAGTGAGAACGCTCTGAGTTAATAGCAATGGCTGCTCTTGTGGAGGACCAGGGTTCGGTTCTCAGCAACCACGTGGTGGCTTTAGCTCCAGTTCCAGGGGACATGATGTCCGCTCCTGACCTCTGCAGGCACCATGCACACAGATGGAGGCAAAACACTTACATATACAAAATTAAGTCTGAGAAGAGGAAGAGGAAGGAGGAGAAAGAAAAAGGAAAGGAAGGAGTTAAACCAACCACTCTCATGTCATTAAACTTGTCAAGTCCTAAGCTGTACGGGGATGGAAATCTGATGGTTGACTTGAAGACTTGGAAGAACACACGGGTGGCCGTTGTCTAAGGAAAGCACTGTTATGTGAATCGAAACATGTCTGGTTATCTATCAGAGAAGCAGAGGAAGTCAGCAGGGGAAGCGAGTCCAGCATGCTGACCGGAGAAGAGGCAGATGTCTACACAAGGACCAAACGGAAGGAAGATGGAGAGAGAGCGAGCAAGGAAGGAAGGCCATGAAAAGAACACCAACTCCAAACAGAAGAGCAGGTAGCCCTGACACTCGCACACAGGGGAGTAAGGGCTATTCCTATTCAGCTTTCCCTTTGTGTGCTAAGTCTGAAGCATTTGGGGAATTTATGGCAAGCGCTAGACAGTCATGAAACTAGGAGCAGCCTCGGAGGTCCTCAGTGTTGGGTTCCTCTCAGTACTCAAGAGCTTCCTCTTCTGACCAGACAATCTCAAGATACACTCAGGAAAAAAACGATTCTAGGAATAAGGTTAAAGCAGCACCGGCCACTGTCACTCTGTCCTTTGTCTTTAAAATTTCAAAGAACTCTTACACCTTTGCCCACAAATCAAATGTTAAAATTAAATTTATTTTTACTTTTTAGTAAATGTATCTCCAAGATATCTTGGCAATACGAACTCACGGTCTCCTCTTGAACCTGGACATGCTCAGGAACACTATGAAATGAGACCCCCATGGTTTATCATCCTAGAAATTGAACCCGCAATGCGCACTGACTTGAATTCTAGGTTTGCTGATCTAATCATAAACAAACCTTCGATTAGCATCATGTACTCAGCTCAGGATATGTGATCCAATGTACAGAGAAGACAGGAGGAATAAGAAAGTTCAGTCCACAAACTCACACACCAGCGGCTTGAATACCACCCTCAGAAGAAAGTTACCAAGTTGTGGGCATATTTGTTTTGTATTGTTTTTCAAGACAGGGTTTCTCTGTGTAGCCCTGAATACTCTGAACTCATTTTGTAGATCAGGCTGGTCTCAACTCAGTGATTCACCTGTCTCTGCTTCCCGAGTGCAAGGACCAAGCTGAGTTTTAATGCAGAATGAGGAGTGGTAGGCGCACACAGATGCTACCCAGAGCGAAGACACTACCAGAGGTTGACATAATTACACATACAGACAACTACCTCAGTAAAGCCTAATCTTTTTTTTTTTTTTAATGAGTCACTTTTTTATTGGGTTTTAATTCTCAGGGTATGCAAGGAGTCAAAGACCAAGTTGCCCACACAGGAGGCAGGGAGACAATCATGTCCACAGTGCACCCTGGCACTGTCCCTCTTCAGTGGTACATGGGTTACATTCAGGTTAGAGTTCTTGTAAGAAAGGCAGGAGCTGAGGAGCATATAAGCTGCCAGTCCCAAGCCAACCCAGCAATGAACACTCCTTTCTTCTCATTGAAGTACGCATTGTAGTGACCTCTTTGAAATGCTCCAACGATGCCTTTTGAGGTGAAACCCCACATCAGTGTCTACTGCAGCAGAGCAGCTCCCCTACTTTGACATCTAAAGGCTTCTTCTTCTTCACTGGTGGACCGGCACCATCTTGGAGTCCATTTATTTGCCAAGACCAGCCATTGTGACCAGCCATTTTCTGTCTGTCTCTTTGTCTCTCGCATCTGAACTATACTCGCATAGTCACCTTGTCTGCATGGACAAGTCCTTTACAAGGGCCATCCACAGAAGCAGCGGAGCCTGGAATGGCAGCGTTGCTGTACTGCGCCCTCAGCTGCTTCCTTCTCTCCCCAAAGACGAACCCACCTGTAGCTTTCTTGCCAGGATCCACTTGCAACCTCCACAGTCTGCCATAAAGAGGCCTGACGAGAACACACAACTGTTAAAGGCGCTGGGCAGGACGGGAGCTTCGCAGCCTCCCATACACCCTGGTGTACAGTGTTCTTTAGCAAACTCAGCTCATCTGAGCACAGCAGCTCACTGAGTATAAATGCTGTGCGTGTTTACAAAAGTGTATCTACAGTTGGCTCTCAGTCGAGCCAAAGGGCGAGTCAGTTGTTCCTGCTCACCTCTGTCCCAAAGCAGCATTTACAACGTGGTCATCTTGCAGCAAGCAGATCTACCGTCCTAATTATGTCTTCCTTAAGCTAATATGATAACTAATTTGTATTTCCTAAGTACCCAGCAGCTGCAAGGGGAGTGGTGGGGATGGTCTAGACTTACACTGGCCTGCTTAGAGAAACTGCCCAAGGATTTAAAATGTGTCACAAGTAATCTACATGAGAGATAATCTGTATGTGACAACCAAGAACTGATTATACTTATAAAATCCACAGGCCACTTTTGACTATGAGGGCCAATTTGCATTCAAATAACATTACATTTATTGGTTAAGTTGGAAAAAAGGGACACTGTCTAATGTAAAGCAGTACATTTTTATTTAGTATAGTTTATTTCCTATGCACTTTTCCCAGGTGTCAAAGTAACCATGCAGTAGCTACTGGAAGCAGAGGGAGGGGGGGAGGGAGGAAGCAAGATTAAAGCCACTTACACTCGGACAGAAGCTGCCATAACCTATTTTTTCACTCCCAGGAGCATGATTCACCTATGTCTGGCCCCTGAGTTTCATATGGCCTCTTGCTAGAGACTACTGAGGAAAAACAGACAGACAGACAGACATTCATCCCAGTGGGTGTGGTGATGCACACCTTGCATCTCAGGGCTTGGGGAGCAGAGACAAGGGGATCTCTATGAGTCTGAGGACAGCCTGGTCTACACAGTGAGTTCAAGCCAGCCAGAACTGCAGAGTGAGGACCTGTCTCAAAACATCAAAAAGTAGGCATTTCTAAAATCAAATCTCTTCCCCACTTAGTATATTTCAGCATTTTTTTCATTATCCCATAAGGAGAGTGGGGCAATCTTTGGAGGCAATATTATTAAAAAAAAAAAAAACAACAATAAAACAAACAAACAAATAAAAAACTAAGCTGGGTAGTGGTGGCACAGGCCTTTAACCCCAGCAGTCAGAAGGCAGAGGCAGGTGAACTCTGAGTTCGAGCCCAGTCTGGTCTATAGAGCAAGTTCTAGGACATCCAGACTTATACAGAGAAACCCTATCTTAAAACATCAAACAAACAAACAAACAAACAAACAAAACCCCTTGAGACTGTAGTCTAGGTAGTGTGGCTAGAAGCATATTCTAGACATTCAGACATTTTCCTCCTTCTATCAAGACTGCACTAGATACTCAAGGACCCCTAAAGCATCCAAGATATTTCAAGTTCATGCTAATGCCTCTGGGAAGTTATATCTATAACAAGACATGTTCAGTCTGTGTGCTGGCTAACCAGTGGCTATTGAGGGTGACTAAGAAGCCTCACTTTGAATTTCATTTCATCTGAATTAACTTCATGTAAGCTATTTGCTGGAATTTAAAGAATCTAGAGTTTCTAGTGTGCCAATCCCACATCACAGATGTACATCAGTTACAGACATACAGACACCAGAAAAGTCATCTTTGTTTTTAACTCAATCTGAAAACGAGCGCTTTGTGTTAGCCTGAAATATATTTCCTGGACATTTCCTTATTCTATGTCACAATTCTTTCTTTTTCTATCCCACTCTACCAACTTATTTTAACACTCTCTAGGCCTCTAGAAGAGAAGCTGCACCAGCATCACACAGTGTAAGGTGTACCTCCACTCAGTGCTGAGCACCATGGCGAGGCTGGGACTGACCAGCAGTCAGGAGCTCTCGCTGGCCCTCGGGTGAGCCAATCTGATAGCACAGCCTTTGTTGCACTGCTCAGAGCCCATGGCTCAGTTCCCATACTTAGACCCCTTCCGTGATTCTCAAATCCAACTGCTGGCTTGACAACAGCAAAGATTTTTTTAAAATCTATTTCACTTTGAAAACTCCATTTAGGCTCCGAAAATCTCTAAATTAGGGCCCTTCTGATAATACAGATTTGGTATAATTATAATGTCACAGACAATTGTGCTGACAAAGCAAAACCAGCACGTCTCGTTGCTGGGCCTTTGCTCTCAATCTGACCAACAGGAGGAAAAAAAGAAGCTTTGTCAGGAGCAGATGTGTGCTGGGAGGCCCAGGAAAGCAGATCTACTGAATGGAGCAGGTGCCACTTAGACATTCACTTTACCCGCTCCAACCACAACCTCCCCTTCATTTGATACCCTACTCCTGGCAGGAGATGGGGAGAGCATCGCACAGAAAGGAAGCATGTTTATCCTGTTCAGGTTACTTCTAGGCTGCTGCTGCTGGGCTCTGCACATTTGCTCTTTATTAAGCAAATGGCGTAGCGGGATGCAGGGAAGTGAATCCTGTATTTACACAGGTAATATGAGAGTCAGAAGGCCCCAAAGCATCCAGGCTGTGATGTGCACGTTATTAGAGTTAATAACAGCATGCTGACATTCCTTCAAAATCCTAACAGAAGCACAGACTAAACGAGGAAGGTGCTCTTTTACTCAAGACCTTTCTTCTTTAAAAGCTTGCCCTGTTATGACAATGTGGGTCCCTGTGTGAACAGAAGTTAAAGGCCTTTAACTTGCCTAACTAAACCTGGGTGAAGAATGTGGGAAACACCAAACAGCTCTTTTCCAACCACAAATTAAATAGTAATGAATCCAGTTAAATTTGTTCAACTGTCTCTAGATTTGGTATTTAAAAAAAAATCTTTGCAAGAGTGTTGAGTTTAATGATAGGCACCAAAATCCTGATCTGGTTACAGGTAGCTGGAATCACGAGAAACAGTAGCCTGCCTTTCCTACACAGAGAGAGCTGGGAGCCACCGAAGAGGGCAATAATATTTTGAAGCTCTGCTTGAATGGACCTGGATCATGGAATGACTCTCCACGGAGAATACCTGACCACCCAACTAAAGAGCAGACGAAGGCATGTCAAGCTGCCTTGCTGATGCGTGCAAATCCCTTTTGTGGTGTTGTGGACCAAATGGAAGGTTTTTGCAGGTAACAGCTAAGCATTTGAAGGCCACAGTACAGCTCAGATGAGCCCACAGAGTGAAGACAAATGCCCAATGGTCTACGAAGCCCTCAATGCCCACTTGTAGTCTCTCATCTTTAAGACAAAGATGAGAGTCAGTTTCTCTCTCAGGCTCCTTCTCTCCCCATCCCACTACGTCCTAACACTTTCCTGCAGGGTCTTGCTATGCATCCCAGGCAGGTCCAAAGTTTGCTATGTGGTTACACTGGCCTCAAACTTGTGAGCCTCTGCCTCAGCCTCCACAGTGCTGGGATTACAAGTAGGATACCATGCCATGCCACACCCACATGGAGGGCCAGGAGCCATTGCAAAAGGCACTGCTGCTTCTGCAGATTATGAAACGCACACCTTTGCAGGAGGCTGCGTAGGCAACTGGAGAAGGGTGCTGTAGAGACCTACCAGCTGTGGGGCTGTGTCTGAGTGACAGCAAGACCTGGGACCTCTGGAGCACAGGAACTTCCTGAGTAGACTCCTGCTTCCCTTCCCATTTCCTGTGAGGCTTTTCTAATGATAATGTCGTTATTGGCACAATGGTAAGTGTGGGCAGCTATGTGTGTCGGGTGAGCCACACACTGAAAGAGCAAGGCAAAACGGCTTCTGCCGCCCACCCACAATTAGCTCGTTCTTATACCCCTGGGTGGGAGAGACTCAAGTCAGGAAAGCTGCTGCCTCCTACAGAGGGCCATTCTGGAAGGCACGTTGGACTGCAGAGTCATTCAGAGTGGAAGGAGAGGCTTCAGGATTGAAGACTCACACTACAGTCCCTTTCTTCTCTCAGGCTGTCAAAGGCAGAGAGGTACCCATGAGGTGCAGGATGCAGGACTTTTTTTGTGCTACAGACCAGAGTCCACAGCACAGCTTCCTGTTCCGTTTCTTAGCAGCATCTGTGTTTGTGCTGCAATCTGGAAGTCACCCAGTAGCAATGGCTACGTTCAGACTCTTGACCTTCCAGGCTTCCATACCTGTGTCTGGGTACCGCTGGCTGCAAGGGTCTATACCTACAAGGAAGAGCTTGCACTTGTGTGAGAAATCTAAGCACAAATATGCAAGTGGCCTGTGTCATGAATAAACAGACCAGGAAGTGTGTCTAGATGTCACCACTGCCTCTTGTCTCAGAGTTTCCTACTTACGACTCTGCTGAGCATATAAACAGGGCGGTTCTTGAAAAACCTCCTGCCTCACTGTGTACAGTCTGTGGATTACTGCAGTCACATGGGAGGCTTTTTCTTAAAAAGAAAGGAAAAGAAAAGACAAGCCATGATGACTAAGAGCTGAGAAGATCAAGAGACGAAGCTCCTGGGGTTGGGGATTTAGCTTAGTGGTAGAGCGCTTGCCTAGCAAACGCAAGGCCCTGGGTTCGGTCCCCAGCTCCGACAAAAAGAAAAAAAAAAAAAGAGAGAGAGAGAGAGACGAAGCTCCTAAGATCTGTCCTTCCCTGCTAGGAGGCAGCCATGGTATTTTTGTTATATCTGGCATGATATTGCTCCCCAAAAAGCCTTCTTCAGTGATGGTAATGCATGACTATCTTTATTGTAGATTTACTGGCTACTCTAGTGGCCACTAGGTCATGTTCTTATTTGAATTTAATTGTGCAGTTTTAGATGTTATGGACTTATCTGCCTCTTCTAAGGTTTTCTGTTGTTCGCTTGTGACTCTTGTACAAGGGAGTGCAGCAGTGGCAGTAACAGTAAGGAAAACACCATGCAGCTCCCGGGTAATTTGGCAGGCAAAGATCAAGCAGAATAACAATGGCTACTTCTCTGATGAGGCTCACCAGAACATCTCCTCTTCTGTTCAGTTGACTCAAGTGGGGGAAACCTGTGTGCAAAAAAAGCTCTCTTCTTGCCCAGCTGTGGAGGCCACAGTAGCACTGCTCTCCTGCGGCAGGACACTGGCGAGTAACCCAGAGCAGCAACCAGCTGAGGCCCTGTTCACGTGCCTACCTCCATTTTCTCTCTGAGCCACAGTGCCGCATCTCTTCTCCTGTCTCATCTCTCATAAACAGACCTTAGGCGGTGTGTGCAGACGCCCTGTGATCCCGCAGTGGAAGGGGCTGCATTAGGAATAGATCGGCACTGGCTTTTTCTTACAGAACAGGCCGTGGCCCAGCTTTGTCCGACTGACTTCCTAGGGCCTTCATTCTCCAGACACCATCAATGCGGCCAGTGGAGAAAAGGGCCATTTACCTTCTAGGAAGCCCACAGCAACTACAGTGATACCCTGCAGGGCCTTGAAGATAAGGCAGCAGCATGCAGATGCTGGGATTCAAGACACACACAAGAGATCCTTGCTCTAGGGGCTGCGTCAAGGCTGGTTACAGCATTTGTCAAATGGTATAAATGGTATAAAATGTAACTTCACTTCTTTTCTTTGAGATAGGGTTGTTCTGTTTAGTCCTAACTGTTTTAGAATTCAATCTGTAGACCAAGCTGGCTTCCCACTCAAGGATCATCTGCCTCTGGCTCCTGAGTGCTGGGATTAAAGGCACGTGTCACCACATCATGCTAAAGTCTAAATTTTTATTTATTACAGTTTGCATGTGTGTGCACACACGGAGGCCAGACAACTTTAGGGTGCCCATTATCTCCTCTGAGGGGATCAAGAGATGGACACAGGTTATCAGGACTGCACAGGAAGGGCTTTTACTCACTGAGTCACCTCATCAGCCCCCAAATGTATTCTATTTCAATTTCTTTATTTAAATCTCAGTTACCACCAAGTCAAAAAGTAATTAGTGCATAAAGGGATAGGAACCTCCTGACACATTTCCTAAATTAATATAGTAAATCAATGTACACCTCTGTTGGCTCTTTTGCAAACATGCCATAGTACAGCCATGTTTATGAGCATGGGGTCTGTCTATGCCTTCTTTCTTAAAGAGCTTAAGGCCACAGCAGTAATAGTGGGCGACTGTGGCTACTTCCAGAGAGGAAAAGGACACCCTAGTTATTGTGAACTGTATGCTGGAGAACAGCAGCCCTATTGGGACAGTGCAGAACCCAAAGGAGGTGCTTCAAGCAATGTGCATGGTGCCCGCCTCTGGATCTGTCCTAAAGATGAAAAACGTGGCCTATACTAGTACTATGAGCTCTGTTCTTGACCTACAGAGTAAATGTGGAGACATCATCCCACTTACAATGTATCTATGTACCCAGACTCTGCTGAGCCCTGGACAGCAACCATTTTATTCCATGTTTACCACCATATGAACAAAGCCTAACCATTATCCTAACCGTACAGCTAAGGGTTAGGGAGAGTAACCTCCTGCCCCCATGATGTTAGTGATAACAGTTGTCAGAGCACTTCGCTCACAGATCTGCCCATCTTCCTCAACCCCGCTACTCTAAATACCACACGACATACAGAGTGAACCGAGCCTTGTTATCACTCCTCTTCCTCACGGACCAACCACAGCTTGGCCATGCAATGCACACGCACTTCTACTACTGAACTGCATCCCTAGCCCCTGTACCAACTTTTGTAACAGAGGCTCTTAGTCTCAATCTGTGTGTGCTTGGGCCCGAGAGACAGTGAGGGGGGGGAGGGAGAGACAGACACACAGAGATTTTACAGACCTCATACTGAAGGTATTCGAATGCTCTTATAATTCACATGAAGGAGGTTTAATAGGGAATTAAAACACACAATGCTCCAAGTCCAGCTAGACTCACTTCTTAGAACCCTGGTCAGTAACTTGAATTGTACTTTCCACCGTCTCCTGTGAGGATGTCATCCAACAGCCCTGCTCCTTTCTCAGAACCTCACGCTTGTTCTGACTTACCTCTTCTGCTAACCTTCTTGCTATGATACGATGACCAGTTTTCCTTTTCTTTCTGTCCTAAGTCCTGCACATGCCACACAATCTACCACTGAGCCGTATTCTCAAGCCTTATAGATCAAACTTGAGAGGTATTTTAATACAGTGAGATCAAGGTAACAGCGGATTTCGAAAGTAAGGATTTTTAAAAAAGGACCAGGTGGTACAGGCCTTCATCTCTGTGAGTTCGAGGTTACCCTCATCTACACAGTGAGCTCCAGAATAACCAGGCTATGTAGAAAAACCCTATCTCAAAACAACGAGAAAAAACAAACATAAAGGGGGGAGGGGTCAGAAAATTTGAGGTCATGCCAAGTGAGGAAAAGACAGAAGTGTAGTTTCCTGCAGGTTTTGAAAGCCTTGCTTTGGGTTGGCAGCAGGACGGGCAGTAAACAGACTCATGTCTGTAGTACGGCAGGACTGAGGAGGCAGAAAACAGCTGCCAGGGCCAGTCAGGCAGGGCAGGCTGTGTCCCAAAGGTAAAGGGAGGAGGTGCTGTCAGTGCCCATGTGGCCCAGGGTTAGTGTCCTCCAGCCGGGTTCCCCCACTCCCTCAGGACAGAGGGAAGAATGAGGCCTCAGTTCTTAGCACCAGGACAACACAGGTAGTGTGAAGAGGTCTGCAACAATCAAGTAGAAACAAAGGTTCATTTCTTTAAGTGAACTTCAAAACTACTGTAAAGCTCACTCTTTAGAATTTTGACTATTTTTCCATAGTTAAAATAGTTCCAAATTTAAAAATGGGTCTTTTTAGGGTTGGGGATTTAGCTCAGTGGTAGAGCGCTTGCCTAGGAAGCGCATAAAGTCCTGAGTTGGGTCCCCAGCTCCGAAAAAAAAAAAAAAAAAAAAAGAACCAAAAAAGGAAAAAAAAAAAAAAAAATGGGTCTTTTAATTGACTAATACCAAATATTGTAATATAAATGGAGGGAAAATACCAACTTATTTCTACCTAATACAGTACACTAAAATAAATTTCACATATTTTATAATATTCAAAAATTAAAAAAAAATCATGACTATATTAGTCTAGGCTGGTCTATATGATACCCTATCTTAAAACAAACAAACAAACAAACAAACAAACAAACAACAACTAGAAAGTGACAAAGGGGTTGGGGATTTAGCTCAGTGGTAGAGCGCTTGGGTTTAGCAAGCGCAAGGCCCTGTTCAGTCCCCAGCTCCAAAAAAAAAAAAAAAAAAAAAAAAGAAAAAAAAAAAAAAAAAAAAAAGAAAATGACAGACAGTGGTGGCACATTCCTTTAATCTCAACACTTGGCAGAGGTAGGTGGTTCTCTGAGTTCTAGACTAGCCTGGTCTACAGAGTGACTTCTAGGACAGCCAGGGATACACAGAGAAACCCTGTCTTGAAAAACCAAGACCAAAAACCCCTAGAAAACAAAACCTCTAAAGACCATATTAGAACTGGAGGAACACACAGATTCTTAGAAGAACACTGAAGCTACCAGCGGTGGCCCACACCTTCAGTCCCAGAATTTGGGAGGCAGAGGCAGGAAGATCTCTTGAGTTCAAGGCCAGCTTAGTCTATACATTGAGTTCTGAGACATCAAGGTCTACAAAGAGAAACCCTGTCTTGGAAAACAAAACAAAACAAACCAAACCAACCAAACAAACAAACAAAAAACCAAATCAGCCAAACAAACAAACAAACAAAAACAAAGAAAGAAAGAAAAAAAAAGAAAAGACCCCCTGAGCATAAAGCACCCAGCCACAGTGGCACACAAGCCACGTCAGCACTTGGGAGACTGAGACAGGCGCATCATAATTTTGACACCAGGCTGGAAAACCAAAACTGTTTCAAAACAAAAATAACAACAAAAGCATAAATTCTATGAACACAAAAACGAATAAACAAATTAATAATAGAAAGGTAAAGGCAATACACACATGACAAAGAACATTACTAGGTCAGACAAATGTGCAGGCAGAACATTCACACATGTTAAAACACACAAACACACAAATGTGGATATATAAAACCTTAGCTGGAGGAGCGACTTCCTCGTGCCTGTAACCCAGCAATTTAAGGGGTGCTATGGGAGGACTGCCTCTGAGTTTGAGCTAAGCCTAGACTACGAAACGAGCCCATCTCAAAAGCAAAACAAAAATAATGAAAAAGGTGAACACACGTATTGCTAATATACAAATGCAAATCAAGACAGAACTTATTACCTGTCCTAAAACAGATAAGAAATAAAATCATGCTAATATTCAGTGTAAAGTAAAGAAGCAGGTTGTCCCAGTGGGACAGTAATCAAGCACAGGATGTGACATCAAATAAATAAATGAATAACAAATAAAGCTGTGCAGAATCTTGTACAAACATAAACAGTGCCATTTTATTGTTAAAAAACTATCAATAAGCTAAATTACCAATAACAGGAGACTCTCTCAATTATGGACAATAAAATGAAATATTACCAAGCATTATAAAAATGGCCTTTTCAAAAGTTATTTAATGACATAAAATGGTTAAGATACTTCAAAATGATTTACAAAGTGACACTGATGATACAACCCTATTTAGTTTGAAAATTACTCTTTTTTGACAAACAGAAAGGCCAAATTTAAACAACAAAAAACCCCTCCAAACACCAACATTCTATTCTTTAATAATCAAGGTAAAACCAAAAATATCACCTCATGCAAAACAAACAAAGACACAAACAAAAAAGCAAACAAACAGAAAATAAAGCCAAAGGTTGAGGCAAACACTTCTTTGCCATTTGCCTCCCTTCCAGATCTAGGAAGAGGGTCAGTGGCTCTAGGGAGAAGCCTGGGTGCCTAGCAACACCAGTCATCTGCTTTGCTTGGCCTCATCTTGTTTTTAGGAAGAAAAGAGACCCAAATGAATCTGTGATAATGTTTCTGACATGAAAGCAGGGCTGCCTGAGGTAGCAGGAGCCAACCGGATCCTTTATTGTTTTTGCTGTAAAATAGGAAGGAGGAGAAAGGGTCTATAAAGGCTTCCCCCACAGGAGTGCCTGTATCCGCTGGTCTTGGAGGCCATGAGTCCTGGAAGCACAGGGGATCCGGGGCCTAGCAGAGAAGAGGATGGTAGATAAAAGGGAAATGAACAGTCTAAAGTGTGTAGCCTTGTAGAATACAAACCGAATCAAGCCATGCTAGGGTTCCACCTTCCTGTCATGTTAGGATGGAGGTGGTGCCCAGAAAAGCAGGGATGTCTCCGGGGATGGAGGGCTTGTGAGGACTGCCCTGTCAGCCCAGTCAGGATCTTCAACACTGTCTACAGGATACCCAACCTACCACTGTGGCTACTTTACTCCATCAAATTCTGTGGCCAATCCGTCCCTGCTATTCAGTTCCACTAACTCCTTCCCCTTCAGGCCAGAAACCATATCTGCATATCTCCAAGGTCTTTCATTTGCACTGTTCTTCAGACTGAGTCTGTGACACATTTCCCCCAAGAAGTGTCAATTTCCAAGTTAGTTCTACTCTTACAAGTAGGACTTTCTTCTGCCATCAGAAGATTCTTCCTGATAAGAAACTTTTTGATTTAAAAACAAAAGAGATCTTGTTGGTTTACTGGCAAATGCTTGAAGTTTATCATTACAGAGTGGCAAGTTCTGGACGAGTGAAGAGAGCCTGGCTGGTCAGGCTGGGTAAGGGGACACCCAGCTAAGCCACAGTACACCCTATAGCACTCTGGGTGAATGTGTCAGTACAGAAGGAATGTCAGAGCAATCTGGATTAGCTCCCATCCTAGACTTGTCTAAAAATGAGCAGCTTTGTCTAGAAACACTGAGATGTGTTACAAGGCACTAATTTAGTTGATACAGAGAACCTACAGTAAGAAAAGAACAATCCAAGTCAAAAATCCCGAATTTGGCACATATTAGCTTGCTTGGGGGACTAATAGCTTTTTAAAAACTTTATTTTTGAGATTGAGTTCTTCCCATATTGGCCAGGGAGGTCTCTAACTCATGAGCATGAGTAACCCTCCATTCTCAGCCAACTAAGAAGCAGGACTACAGGCATGTGTTGATAGGCTTGGCTGAAACTGTGGGCTCTTAGGATACAGATCAAAATGGTCTCCTACCAAGATACAGCCAGTAACATGGGAACTACTAAAGAAGAGGCAACTTCTAGCACTGGACAGGAAAATGGGATTCAACTTCATTATATGACCCATCAAGTCTATTTGGCTGGATACCCAGAGCATTTTAGACTCCAGTATAAATTTGTCATTCTGAAAAGGTGAGGCTAGAGAGGAGCTAAAACCCTAAAGCAGCCAGTCCTCTCTCAGATATATCAAGCCTATCTGAATGGGTAACAAGATCTCCCATGAAACCTGTATGGTAAGTATTTTAGCAGTTCCATTGAGAGTAACAGAACTGTAGTTCAGGAGAATGCCATGTGGCCAGAGCGCCTCCCCCACTCTGTAATTAGATGAGAATGCAGACGAGGACGAGCAAAGGTAAAGAACAGGGCAGGGTCCTAGCTACAGAGGGAGCTTTTCCTTAATTCCCTCCACGGCCCACTGTGTCTTGAACACATGGTTGTAAGATGTTCTTTATCCCGCAGTATTCTGGCTAAAATCAACACTATCTCTGTTCAGATTAGTATAAGGATGAAAGCCCCCCTAGTGCCAGAGAAAACAGCCAGTGGTTGTAGTATGTAATTTGTTTTCTTTTTTGGAAAAACAATTCTCAGAAATGACATTAGCTAGTTAGTCTACATTTCTCTCTCCTAGAACAGAAGAATCTTTTTGTCTTCCCCTAAAAAGACTTTGCTGACTTGCAGAGTATTTAGTTCTTATGGACTGACTATAAAATCAAACAAACCTGGTAGAAACTTCTGCTCCTTCCCTCCACCTCCACCTTGCTCTCTTTATTCTGAGACAGTCTTACTGCAGTAGTTCTGGCTGTCCTTGAACTCATAGATCAGCCTGCTTTGCCTCTGCCTCTGTAGGGCTGGGATTAAAGGCGTGTGCTACTACACCCAGCTGAAACTTCTCTTTAAGGCATTTAATGCTACTAAGGAGCTGTCTGCCTAAATAAAAAAAAGATGTTATCTATTTACCCTCTTGCCAGGACTTTAAATACCAATCTCTCCCATACCACAGATAAGCAGTCCTGCTCGATTAGGAAATGGGCACAGGCAGTGTCATGGATTGGACTGCTCCCCTCTGACCCAGTCTTCTGAGGAACTCCCGGGGAGCCCAGATCCTCCCCACTGACTCCCAGAGTCTGCGTAAGTGGATCCAAAGAGTGGGATTGGAGCCATAATTTCTATTACCTTTACCCCTTTTGTTTATTCCAGTTAGTCACCAATATCCAGGAAGTCAAAGAGCTGGAAAGGGCAGGGTAGTAGCCAAGTCACTGGCAAAAACCAGATGTCCTTGGTAAGGTCACAAATAACAAGCAGCAGAGCACAGAGGATCAACCAGAGAAGTGCCTTCATCATAGCCTGTTGTATATCCTGGGGCAGGTGGCATGTTGGGTGCCTTTCCACCCACCCATGGGAGGCTCTACTGCAGTCAAGATCAACAACCTACCCTACCCTACCCCATAGGACAGGAAAGAAAGGAAATGCTCCAAAGCAAATTCTTAAGTATGTCTCAGCAAGTCTGATCTTAGCAAAACAGCTAATTAAAAAAATATTCCAAAAGTAGCCATTATTGTAGCATTGTCCTTCAGGGAGCCTCAAGAACCCTGTTAGTAAAAGGGATCGGAGGCCCTAGCTTCTCCTAGGCATTAATTGTCTACCTATGAGGAAAAACTCAAACCAAGCTCAATGTCTTCCTCACGGGCTTGTTGCCGCTCTATCAGGAAGGTTTAAGTGGAAACAGGGAATGCATTCAATAAAATATTCATGATCTCTTACCATTAGCATCTTGGACTCCAGTAAGTGCTCCAACGGCTGCTGCGGTTTCTCCAGACAGGACTATCTGTCCCCCGCCTTGTAAGGTGGCTTCAGCCAGAGTGGCGACAGCATGGGCGGCAGCTTCACTGTGGGTACAGGGACAGGACAGGGGCATATGCAAGATGAGTCAAGGCGCAACACCGCCTTTCCTAGGCTCTTTGGGCTCCCTGGGTGCTAGTAATTTCAGTGATTATAAACAGCTAGAAGACTCTCAAGTCGTACACAGTGTAAAGCTAATGCGAAGCTTTCTTTAGGCTGAGGTAATGGTACGGAGTGCTTGAGGACAGACGATGCTCACACCAGTCCTTCCTTACTGATCCCAATGGTACAAGTGCAAACCAGAGGGGAAGCTCTGATCCATTCTGGCTGTCAATCACAAGGTTTCCTTTTCTGCTTAGGATAACGCAAGGCAGACCGTTAGAAGCTGTCCTTTTATGCCAAAGACGAATGATAATCTGAGCAGTCAGCAGCCTAGACTTCCTATCTGATTCATATTAAATAACAACACGGTTTAATCCACGCTTTTTAAATACGAAGCAATGGCTGGCTACTAACTTGAGAGATCCAGCTCCTTCCTCCGTTTGCTTCACTTACATGTAGACAGCACTCAAAATGGAGTCTTAGCATTTCAAATCATTACTGGAAGGCCTACTTTCTTGCCTTTTAAGTTCAAGGAAACCATAAACTCCCTTTCCTACGAGGCCAACATTGCACACAGCAGAGACACCGGCTGGAAGGGAGCACCTGGTTCTACCAGTTTAGGAATCGTTTTTCCCTCTCCGTGCTATCTGCGTTTACTAAACATCCAGTTTTCTTGACTCTGTAATGTCATAGCGTATAAGACATACGATTACTTTTTATTTTAACAACTTACTAAGACATACTATTATTTAATTTTTATTTTATATTTTAAGGAAGAAAATTCCTAAAAAAGTTAAGACTAAAATGTGTCATGTAAATTTCAGTGATTTTAAAAACAAAACAAGCGGCCCAGAGGACTTTCAGAATCCCCTCTATGAGATGGGGAGACCAGCTGATGATCTGGGGCTCCTGAGGGAGTATCAGGATTGACTATTTAGGCTGTGCACTATTAACATTAGCCTCCTGCGTCCCAGGCTCTGGTGGAGACTGGTGAAGGAGTGGGAACTGGCTGGTATAGACAAGTCACTGAGCAGGTCACAGCAATGCACACCTTCTTACATACAGTTCTTTCATCTAAGAAGCTCGGCAGATAAAGCAAGGGTACAGTACTGCCCCAGGCCAGCCAGCCAGCTAGAACTAATCTGCCTTGCCTTTAAGCTCCCCCCCCCGTGTGAAATGAAAAAAATATATATATTTTGCAAAATGTAATTATCAGAAACACTACCTATCACATATCAAATAAATAAGCAGAACCATACTGAAAGTTTGTTGTTTTTGCAGAGCTGGAGACCAAAGCCAGCACACACTAGGACACTCCTCAGAAATATGGCTGTAGCAGGTGCCACTTAAACGATGAGAGAAAAAGGTTTACTCTTGAAACAAAAGAAATCCTTTGATAAAGCCTGTGCTTTATATAGAAAAGCTGGGCCTCTCCAGATAGACTGAAGCACTGGTGACAACACTATACCAGACAGCCCAGAGCTGCACGTGGACCCTGCCTTTGACTGGAATCATTTGGAAGGCTGAGGCAGAAGGAGTGAGTGCCACAGGTTTGAGGCTAACTGGGGTTTATAGCAAGAGCTTGTTCTGGGACAGTTGGAGTGGTTAGAGTCATATCGGCAAGCCACGCAGGAATAGCCAAATCATAAGTAACAGAGGAAGTTCAAGGCTAGCGCTGGCACCACTGTGATACCTTGTGACACTGACAGAATTAAAACTTAAAATAGTGAGAATATATACAATATGTAGCTCATGGGAGAGCATATACCCAGCATGTATGAGGTCCTAGGTTCAACTCTCAATACCAAGGGAAATCTTTTAATTTAGGGGCTGGAGAGCTGGCTCAGTGGTTAAGCGCACTTGTTGCTTTTGCAGAGGACTAAGGTTAAGCCCGACACCCGTGTAGTGGCTCACAACAATCTGTAATTCCAGTTCCAGGGGAATCTGAAGCTCTCTTCTGACTCCCAATGGAACCAGGCATACACGTACTCCTCCCTGCTTTGAAAGGCCAGGGGTTCACCCCTGAGGCTATGCTGGCTGGTCAGAGTCCCAGGGATCTGCTGTCCCTACCTCCCTAGCACTGCTGAGTTACAAAAGCAAACCACCATACTCTGTGGCTGGGGATAAGGACCAAATATGGCATTGCCCACCCCCTTCCCCCTAGCACTTTACTGAGGTACCTCCAAGTCTCTCATCAACCTTTGTTTGTTTTGAGACAGTTTCTGTGTAGCCCTGGCTACCCTAGAACTTACTCTATAGACCAGGCTGGCTCCAAACTCAGTGATCCACCTGCCTCTGCCTTCTAGTGTTGTGATTAAGTATATGTTTAATTTTAGTCTACAAGAAAGAATGCAGTCTTTAGTACTACAGGTAAGGACATTCTGATCTACACTATCCACCCCCTCTTATTGAACCAATGTCCAATAAGACTAAAACATATTTTATATATAATAAATATATAATATGTATCAATATACTATATTAATATAAATATAAAATTAATGCCTTTATAAAAAGGGATAGACCTCTGGCTAATATATTAATCTATATATGTGATATACTATATATCATATAGTAATTATATATAATGTAATAAGAGTTCTAATAATATGTTCAGCTTGAAGAGTATATATTTTTTTCTTTTTTTTTTGGAGCTGGGGACCGAACCCAGGGCCGTGTGCTTGCTAGGCAAGCACTCTATCACTGAGCTAAATCCCCAACCCCAAGAATATTTTAAAATGTCACAATACTCTCTAAATATGTATATCTGTATATCAGTCAATAAAAAAAAGAACTTTATTTCAAAACATGGTTCATTTTCTTTTCCTTCCTTCCCCCTGCCCCCTGTCTTCTTGAGTTTGTTTGAGCCTGGCTGATCCGGAACTTCTAGCCAATCTCCAGCTCCAAGTGCTGTGGTAAGGGGATCCACCATGAGGCTCCATTTTGCTTCTTTTTAAAGCAGCGTCCAGTTAAAGAGGGCGCCTCTAACTCCCTCAATGCTGAGGGAAGCAGTGTGGTCAGCAGACACAAATGCTATACTGACAAAACAATGTGCAGCAGGGTCCTCCTGCGGCAAACAGGCCCAGTGCACGACAGTGCAGCCCTCTACCATGCAGCTCTGTGCAGGGCTGCCCCGGGGGACTTGAGCCGTATCTTCGCAGGAGGGTCTGTAAGTAGAGAAGGTCCCAGCCAATGAAGCCGAGTGTCAAACTCATCGGCTGTGTTGGCACTGCCTCCTCTCCCTGCTGCTTGGCTTGCTTGGGTTTTGTTTTTGTGTGTGATGTTCTCCTCCTTATTTGTTCACATGATTCCCCTTCCTGCCTCTTTTCTAAAAGTGCCAGCTTATTCTTTATTTTATGCACTAAAATGAATACCCATTTTGGTGTCTATTGCTGTTAACTCTTGCATGATACCCCTCTGGGTCATTATGAAGCCAGGGTGGGCTACGGCTGTGCAGCTCTGCATCCTGCCCTGATACAGCATAGCTGAAAAGCAGGTCTGTCCTGCAGCTGCCCCTCCCCCTCCGGTGGATGAAGGAACCCTATGCCTCCTTAGGCCCCACCTGCCTTTCCCCACAGCGTGCTTTTCCTTCCTCACTCTGCACTCACATCTGCTGTTATGGTGCAGTAGAGGCAGGTGGTTATTAGAGAACCATGCTTGGTCCATCTGTACGTGAAACAGACTAGGGCAGATTATGAAATCATTTTGTTACCACAGGAACAGTGTTCTCAGTAACAGGACTTCCAACAATGAATTTTGATGGGACAAAGGGGTCCCCATATCGCATGTACACTGACTCCTCAGTACGGGGTTGTCTGAGACCCAACCCTCCTGATGAAGTGTTCAATTCACCTGTGGGTTTCAGCTAGCTCTGCTCCCAGGCTTGGCTTCTGGCGGAAGTGGCAAGACATCACCCTAGGACTCACTGGGGCATTGGACTATCTGATTGCAAACAGATTTCAACATCTCTCTTCTCCTCCTTCAAGCCACAGTGACCCACACTCTCCTTTCTGGAGTAAACACTGCAGCTGCATCTCGGTTTTGTTAACAAGCCCTCAGGGGATACCATTATGCTCACTGCCTTTAGAAATAAACTCTATCCTCACAGCAAAGGGAACCAGAATATGCCTCAGATTTTCCACTATGTGCAGGGGTCCCAGGATACCACACTTCACTGGGAATCAAGGTGTCGGTTCTAAGTTCTGGTTTTGTTGTCCTTTAGTGACGGCTTACTACTTATTACTTTAGACCCAAAGAAACAGTAAGGGGACACCAGGCTGAAGGCAGGGGGTTTTCCCTCTGAGCCTTTAGGAAACTCATCTGAGTACCTTAAGGAAGGAGTGGAAGAATGCTAACCTGTTAAGAGCAGTTAAATTTCCACGATTCTGAAAAGCACACATCAGTGGCCCCAGGACACAGTAAATCTGAGAGGACTAGAGTGAATGCATGCCTGTGTCTCCGTCTTAGAGTCTGGCCAACCAGTCGTAGCCATAACTTCCTTCAAAATCAATGGCTTCAAAGGTTTTAAGCATACCTGGGCTCGGGTTTGCCTTGTCCTATCTGGTTTTATAGTTATATCCCACTATAATCAATTCTAATAGAGGCCTCACACAGGTCAGCCTCCCCAATTGATCTTAGTCCCTAGCCCTTTGCTGTATAATTTAAATACCATGAGCATGGTGGCTCACACCTACATTCCCAGTACTCAAGAGACTTTAAGACAAGAAGATCATCACATGTTCAAGGCAAGCGTGGGATATAGAGTGAGTTCTATGTCGACCTAGGGTATAGAGTGAGACTCCCTGGAAAGAAAGCGGCTTAAGAGAGGGAGGGAGGAAGGCAGGAAGGGAAAGGGAGAAATGAAGGAAGGGTAGAAGGAAGAGAAGAAGTGAGGAAGACAGACTTAATTCCCCGAGTGTTAACATGAGCAGGTGCCTCTAAGAACGTCATCCACATTGTATAACTGGGTTTTTGAGTCTGTTCATAAATATTTCCCTGCAGTAACAAAGAGGAAACTCAGACTAGGGGCTAAGTTTACTAGGGGCAAATGGCTAACCAAGAGTTTAGCTGGGATTCAAACCAGAAATCCATGTGACCTTGGAAACCCCTTCTCAAACAACACACTGTACAGTCTCATACAGCGCACTGCATCTATGCTCTCCAGCTACCTGTCCCTACCAATCTAAACTTTTAAAAAAGCAGTTTAACAACAAAAAAGTTCCCTCCAATCTACACTTTAGCTGACTTTTGTATTCCTCTCTCTGGATTTCTACAATGTTCATGCTAACAACTGTTAGGTGGTTCACTGAAATTAAGTCTCCCCAGGTACGAGGAGGGTTTGACAGCAGAGACTGTGCTGCAACACTCCGCCCTGCTCCGCTCTCACAGGAAGAGTGCTGGCCTGCCGTAGAGGTCAAGGTCTATGCGAGCCTAAGGACCGAATGCACACAGTGGTCAGCAGCAGCAGCCCTGACCACAAGCCAGGCACTGATCCAGAGCCTCACCCGCAGTGACGTCTTCAGTTCTTACAACACCTCCTCAAGGCAGGGAGAGGCATTACAGTCGGTCTACAGAAAGCCTGGGCACTGAGTTTAAATAAACTGCTCAAGGTCAGCCAGCCAGCAAGTGCAGGGGCACAGTGACTTTAAGGTCTCTGTTCTTAATGATTAATAAAAATTCCTTGGGTTCGGTCCCCAGCTCCGAAAAAAAGAAAAGAAAAAAAAAAAAATTCCTGGGTCTGCTGAAAATAAAGTTGTGTCAAGAATTAAGAACAACAGGGTGATGATCTTTCCTGTCAACAACCAGTAACAAGTGGCCAGAAAGGAACATGTATGCTGCTTTGGAAAAGGCCTCTCTCTTTCTGCAGTGTGCCCTTTCTAGATATTCTTCCAAAGAAAGGGTTTAATTTTTCTTGGTGGGGGCTGGCTAGAAATCAAAGTACCATAGCTCAGTATTAGAATGTCTGCCTGACATGATGAAGCCCGAGGGAGCTCCGTCCCAGGACTGAAGACAACAACCCAGCCTACAGTGTCTTATGAGCCAGAGCTGTATCCCTGTCGGCTGTGACTGAGGAGGAATGCGGTGGCTTTCTTAGGACAGTCCTGCAGTCCCATTCTTCCCCACCCCTGCCTCCACCTGTTAAGGGCCATGGTGACAGTGGCTCCCTGTTGCATCTCCTGAGAAGCGGCCACTGCGGCCTCTGCCAGTGATGCCACTGCCTGGGTGGCCTCTGATGCTTGCGTCGTCTGGATGGTCATTTCACCGCCCTGTAATGTGGCCCAATTTTGTTCCACCTGAGGCAGAAAGAACAAGGACAGTCAAAAGTCAAAACATAACATCACTATGTTCTTAGCCAAATGAACGCACACAACATGGCCTATAATGTATAGGGAGAGTTTCAGCATGCTATTCTCTGTGCAAAAAGGGGGACTATTTGAATTTCCATTTGAATTTGAGTGTGTCTATGTCAAGCAGCTCTGGAAGCACATAAGAGAAATCACTGAAAATACTTTCTTGAGACAAGTACGGCAACACATACCTGTCTCAGCCCTCGGGGTCCCTCCCAATCCCAAGCCAGCCTGGCCTACAGAGCCAGACTGTGTCAAGAGAGACAGGGAGGGAATGAGGCAGGGAAGGATGGATGGAGGAAGGGGTGGGGAAAGAAACAAAGAAACACTCCTCTGAAAACACTCAGAAGCAGATCCCTTGCACTGCACCCTGGTCCCCTCTTCCCTTCCTGCTGCTGCTCAATGAATGGTTGCCATGGGTTTCCCACCCTCCCTGTGTGGTCCCTTAGGGACAGGAATAGTTTATTGTTCAGTATGGATAGCAGAGATTGGCACAGGGGTCCAGAGAGTTCACCGAATGTGCGGATGGAGAACGTGCTCCGTATTCTCCTACTTGCTATTGAACCTGTCTATATTCAGCAGGATTGATATTCATTAAAAACCTAGGAGAATGTGTCATATAATTTCAAACCCATCACACGTGCTGGTGCCCCACTCTAAGCTCACATCTTTGATGTCTTTGTACTTCGGTGCTTGTTTTCCTTTGTCCAGCAGAGTTATCATCATCATCATCAGATATTCAAATCTCTGATGTCTAATGCATTCAACATGACCAAAACCAACTGATGGTCCAAAGTACAACAGAATTAAAAACAATTTTTTTTGAGACAATATTTGTTTAGACTAGGCTGGCCTTAAACTCACTGAGATCTGTCTGCCTCTGCTTCTAGAGTGCTGGAATGAAAGGGTTCCTAAGCCAACTGCATCATAAATAAATTATATACTTAAAAAATCAACATACATAGTTGACTTTAAATTTGAATGTTGACTTCTTTTTTTTTTTTTCTTTTTTCTCGGAGCTGGGGACCGAACCCAGCGCTGAGCTAAATCCCCAACCCCTTGAATGTTGACTTCTAAATGTCCATGTAATCTGTACAGTCCCTAAATGACATTTTTGCAACTACACAGATTGCCTATCCTCAGCATGGGAGCCCACAAATGGCCCTTCTTGTAAAAGTATTAAAGAGAAAATCCCTTTTATTGTGTTTTATATTAAACACTATATTACAAAAGGGAAATTCTAAGCTTCTAACAGGTCAGTTTTGGTCATAGTGATCCATGAATTTTATTTGTTACAATTAACATACACAATATTAGATGTTTCTCTAAATTGTCATGGTCTGATAAGTATTAAAAGGTTTAAATATTGCAAGGCTGCTCCTTCACCTTCTCAGCCCTGACTTCTCCCTAGGTATTCATGCACTATTTCAATAGGGGATACAGACACCGTTTTCTTACCTCTCCATCAGCCACAGCAGAATAATTCACTTGGGCAACAGTGACTGTGGTTGGCAGTTCTGAAGCATCAGCCAATGTGGCTACTGTTGCCCCAGTACCAACCTAGAAGACACAGGAAGTTAAGTGTCAGTGGATAGGCCCTCTGTCTGTCCCTTACACATAAGACTCACTGAACCCCGAATTTAGCATAATATGCCTTCTGACATGAAGAGAATGGCTAAAATCAGCTCTCAGAGACTAGCATGACTCATATTAGAAGAGTGACTGCATTCCACTCGAGTTTGCTGCAGTCGACCAACGCTCTACTCTAACCGTGACCTGAACAGATCCACCTGTCAATAAACAGTATTCCACCTCAGAAAAGGTATTTCTCTGGCATGCACACCCCCTCCCGCCCCCTCTTTCTCTCTTCTTCATTCCCTCTCTCCTTGCCCCAAAATCCTCCTTTGTTTCTCTCTCAGATGGTGGGATTGAGGTGATGGCCTTCTACATGCTAGGTGAGCATCCTACTACTTAATTGGACTCTAAACGAAGAAACCATTTTCAGATGCTTTGTTTGGAAATGTCCCTGAGGCTACTTATAGCTCTGAATTAAATAAAACACATGCAATGTAAAATAAGGCTCAAAGGCTGGAGATTAGATGTGTCCATGTGGTAGAGTGCTTTCCCAATGTTGGTGAGGACCCTGGCCCCATTCCAAGAATCATAAGAAAAGAAAAGAAAAAAGAAATGAACCTGATCAGAAGTGAATTCTAGGCAAGAAGAGCTAGAGTAACTGTTACGATGCACAGAGAGGAGTATCCGCATGGCGAGCTTCTCTGGTGTGAGGGGAGCCATCAGGCTTGCTTACCTGGATGAGCGACACGGTGCCATCAGGGTTGCTGAAGGTCTGTACTACTGTCTGTGATGGTACGAGATGGGCTATGCTGTGTGTGGTGGTGGCCTGAGTTTGTGTCTGCTGATCTTCGAAAGCATACAGAAGGTCCTCCCGCCCATGCTGCTTATAACAATTTTTAACTATGGTCCGTAATGCTTGGGTCCATGAAACCTGTCATCAAAAGACCAGGAAAGCATAAGCCACAGAAATGGGGTATTTAGGCCACCATGGACAAGTCAGCCATGCATTTACCAAACCTTGATTAGAGTTAATTTCTTAGGATTTCCCATAAAATTATTCTGGAGCAAAGCAATTGATGGCTTCCTGTCCTTCCTTCCTAACCAAGGTCTGATTTCGCTTTTATGCCCTATTCCAAACTGAGGCCAAACTCTCCAATTTCTCATAAGAGGTAACTCACTGATCAAGAAGTATCTATTATGGCTCTTTGTATGTATGTATATGTATCTGTGTGTGCCTGTGTAAGTGTATCCTACATGTGTGAAGGTTCCCATGGCAGTCACAAGAGAGTGTTGGATCTCTGTAACTAGAGCTACATGTGGTTGTGAGTGCTGGGAACTGAACTCAACTCAGGTCTTCTGCAAGATCAGCAAGCACTCTTTTTTTTTTTTTTTTTTTTAAAAGATTTATTTATTATAAATAAGGACAATGTAGCTGTCTTCAGACACACCAGAAGAGGGCATGGGATCTCATCACAGATGGTTGTGAGCCACCATGTGGTTGCTGGGATTTGAACTCAGGACCTCTGGAAGAATAGTCAGTGCTCTCAGCCATCTCTCCAGCCCCAGAAAGCACTCTTAACCACTCAACTAGCTCTCTAGTGATTTGTTTGTTTTTCTGTTTTCAGGTAGGTTTGGTCTAGAACTCACTATACTGGAGATTCTCATGCGCTGGTCTCTGGAGTCCTAGAGTTACAGATCTGTGCCATCAAATCTGCTCAACAGTGGTTCTTGCTAATCAGAAGCAAGGCTATTTCTAAGCTTCCAAATGACTCTTACTTCCAAGTCTCTCTGGTTTAAAGCTTTTATAAAAGACAGCTATGAAGAAACAGATTTTTCTGTATACAGTGATGGGAGTAATGAACAGGAAGGGCTGTACATTGAAGAACATTCAAGTTCTTTGGAGGAAGAGGTTTGACTATTATAAAATGTTCTGAGACTCTGTAGCAACAGAAGCTGAGGTGGGGATCCAGCACTGCAAAACAATGGGCTACCTGAGGAACTTACCCTTTGCTTTTGCTCTTCTGTGCGGACGTCACTGCGGACATTGGCCCATGGGATGTCTTCTGGCCACCAGATAGGCTTGCAGCTTTCTTTCCCCCAGCCTGGTTTTCCCCGACCTGTGGAGTACTTGAGCATCTCTGGGATAAATGCCCGAAGCTGAGCCTGAAAGGCAAGAGCATGGTCATCGCAGAGACCTCAGGACCAACACATGGGATACGCACCTGGATTCCACATCCCCTCAGATCACCAAACACAGAGCATTCCTAGAATTCCAGAAAATTCTGAAAATTGCAAATGGGACTGCTCAGAGCTCCTTGCTTTCTACAGTTACTTCTGCTCCATGGATGACTAAGCAGGATATGTGTGTTGATTATAAAGTCCTTAAAAGCCACATTTGTAGACTTATTCTTAAAAGGACAGCAATATCTATCTCCAAACTTGATTTCTGACTCTGGAGACACTAAGGGCTGATCTTCCCTGTAACTTCCGTGAGTTAACGGTCCATGTCCAGGTGCTGCTAACACTATTTTGGAGGTAGTAGTTAAGCAGACACGGAGACTAGAAGTGAGCAGCAGGTTGATCCATTGTTATCTGTAGCCAAGATGACTCTGGAGTAGGACCTCCAGAGAATCGAGTGAAAGAAACCACAACACTAAAGAGTGTATTAGATTCATGAAGAGGTAGATGCTTATAAGATCTGTGAAAAGAAATTGCTTTTCCAGTTTGTAAAGTTAAAACAACCCGAGAGTTATACCAAGTTCCCTAGAAGCAGCGTGCACAAGGCTTGGAGGCAGACGGAACAACGTCTACATGGAGTACATGATGGGCTTCACTTTGGAAAGCTGACTGAGATTAACCAGGCTTAACCATAGTCAGCCGACACACTGAATCCTGGAACAGGAACCAGTGCACACACATGGAAGACAGTAAGTTTGTGCTGCCAATATTTTTCAGCAGCTTTGATGATGTGGGGCAAGAAAAGCAGTTTATCAAGTTAAAACCTTAGATCCTGCCCTTACCAAGAATACATCTGTGCTGCCTGTGCACTGTAAAACCAGAGTGAGAGGACCATTTTGAACAAGGAGTCAGAATCAAGAACCTGGCTATAGCCGCAGTAACTAAACAGTAAAGTAAAAGGGTAGATGGGGGATTTAAGAATTAGTTGTAGAGAATGAGTATGCCAATACTGTATGTAATAGTATCTACTAGGCCTTCTTATAGTTCTTTTTATTATAAATATGGAATCTCATTATACCAGTAGATAGTACAAATAGTTATACAGTAGGGGACCATGAAGGCAAAGCATCCATGCTTATATATAAAGGCAGGCCTGGTTACTTTGTGGACCATGTCACTTCATCTCTGCCCAAGTGCTTCCTGCTCATACATCTCCTGCCTAGAGGCTATGCTGACACCCTCCATGTACACTTGGCTCTGAGGGATCAAACGGCAGGCAAAGAGAAGTGTATCCATTTGCAGAGCCACACTATCAGCTGACTCAGGAGGCTATTCCTCCAGTTATTTTAAGAAAGTACATCTCAAAGTCATTTTTTCCTTTATCCTAGTTTTTTGACTGTCTTTTCTAGCCTCAAGCAGAAAAGGACTCATATATATTTTATATTCCTTCATATATAAAAAAAAGAGCTGTCTCAAATGCACAAGTGAAATAAACTGATACTACAAACTTAAAAGTTCCCTTTTTACTCCCATTAATAACCACCCGCAAAAAGAGACTTTTTAAACTGTCCCAAATAAATGTTGAGACTTTAAAAAAGACTTAGAGGGAACTTCTCTTAAAAAATACCAATAATAATGAATAGAGTAGAAGATTCCTATCTATCTATCTATCTATCTATCTATCTATCTATCTATCTATCTATCTATCTATCTATCTATCTATCTATCTATCCTCTCCACCCCTACTCCCCCTCTCTCAGCCTGGCTTTGAACTTTGAGTTTCTTTCCTCAGCCTCCTCAGTGCTAAGACTACAGGTATAGATGATCATGCCTGACCAGAAAGAGAATGATTATATGGGGAAGATCAGTTACCAGCTGTCCAGTATAGAAAGAGTTAAGTAATTCCTTTCCAGAATTTGACTCTGTGTCTTCCCTGCCAGTTGGGTTAATTAGTGGTCCTGGAGAGTTTGGGAAAGCAAAGCTTCTCGATATGCTTGTTAAGGAAGGTCTGTGTGTAATCCACAGGGACACAATCAACAGGATCTTACTTCTCAGGCTGTCTTTAATTGGGCTAGAATAAGCTTGCTTGGCTGCTCTCACCCTGACTTAGGTCTCTCTGTGAGCCTAAAGGGCCCTAGGCTGCCCAGTAAACGTATTCCAAGCACAGTAGAAAATACTGCTCCTTCCAGGGTACAACCAGAAAGAAAAGCTATCAAATTCATGTTAAAGATTATAGGAGCTAGGAGAGCCCACAGTGAAGAACACTGGTTTGCTCTTCCAGGGGACCCAAATTCTGATTCCTATTAACCCCACAGTGGTTCTTAAGTCTGGTAAGTACCTCATCCTAGGGACAATATGCCTCTTCTGGTATCTACAGGCATTTCACATGTGGGAATTACTTACACCCACATACAAAAAAAAGATTGAGGTGGAAAGCAAAGTGGGCATGGTGACATATGTCTCAAATCCTCAGGAATGGAGTGTGGGATCAGTTCAAGGCTATCCTTAGCCAGGGCAGCCTGGACTACATGATACCCAGTCACAAAAAGCCACACACACATTACAGATGGTTTTAAAATAAAAAACTTTCTAAAATGCTAAATAGCCTAATTTAAGGACTGGAGACATGCTGATAAATGGAAGAGAGAATTTCATTAGTATTTAAGATGTGGGCTTCAATTAGTATCTGGTTTATAAAACAAAAAGCTAAACCATAAATAAAACAATGATTCTCTTAGGCTAAAAAACTGCCATTTTTGTAAATTCAGTTTTATCTGCTATTCAGTTAGTATGTTATTCTTTATGCTCTACCACTGAGCTAAACTCTAACCCCCAAAATGTATTATTCTTAATCATGCTAAAATAGCATTTGCCACTCAGTCTCTCAGGGATATTTGAGCCTCAATTGTAAGAAAAGAATTTTCAAGTTACCGAGTCTAACAATTCCACCTCTACTGGTCAGACAATACAAATCACATCTGTGAATTAGGTATTTACAGATTCAATTAACTGTGAAGCAAATACTCAGGGTAAAAAGAAAGCATTACTTGGACTAGTATGTGTGTTGGTCTTTTCATTTAGTCTTTAGCCCGTTAATATTGTATGATTACTCCCTGCACCCTGGATCATATACATTTGCAGTGAATGGGTAATGCAGAGGTGATTAAGTCTATAGAGAAGTTCGATGTAGATCTCATTAGACACTATGTGAGGCATGTGGATTTGGTATCTGCGGGTGGGTCCTCTGGACATTGAGGACAACTGTCTTTATAAAAGAAAAGAAAGGAGTTTAGAGAGGATTTAGCTCAGTGCGCTTCTTTTACCTAAAACGCAAAGGCTAGGTTCGGTCCCCAGTCTCAAAAAAAAGAACAAAAAAAAAAAAAAAAAAAAAAGAAAGGAGCAGATATTAAACCGTGCAGGAAGGTTAAGATTTCTATAGTCTACAAGAAAGTCATGATGTGGCAGAGAAGGTAAACTGGAGATTATTTTTATGTCTGTGTGTATAATCCATGCCTCCTGTCTCTGACTCCAATCTCTCTGTAAAAGAGTATAGATTTGGATTCAGATCCACACAGCCTTCTCCCTCTGAGACACATGAGGAACTTGCAGGTTGACACACCAGTTATATCCAAGTGTGTACCCCAAGGGCACCGGAGAACTAGAGCCAGTGTGATTTCTTTACTCATTCTCTGAATATTTGCACTACCTTTGGTTCAAGGATGATGGAAACAGCTAATCCTTGTTGAAATTCAGTTGCCTACAATTTACCACACAAACATGAGCCTATCTTGAGCACTGGTTTTTCTCAATCTTATTCCCTCCCCACTCAAAGCTCACTGCCATAGAAAACACGGGAAGAGCCAGTGTGAAACCGTGACTTCAGAATGAGTGAGGTCAAGGACTGGCAGGTGATTCACCCATTCACAACTTCTTCAGACAAGCCACGCTCTGCTTTTCTTACTCTCAGGTGGGTCAGTCTCTGTGGGCTTGTGGTGAACCACACACTAAAGTAACAGCCTAGCTTGCCTACCAGTTCAGTGTCCTGATTAGAGTGATGAACACCTTCTCCTGTAGGCCAAATTCTACCCATTTCATTATCATACACTAGAAAGGCGGGGCTGTTACTAAGAAATCAACAGTACAGGTTGGTGCGTGCTGTGTGATGTGCTTCTTCCAACTCAACATCTGCCTCCCAACATACGACTGTGCTCATGGTGTCTTACTCTCTGGCAGTTGCCAATACCTGTTCCTCAGGTAGTGAACCATTCTTCTTCTTCTTCTTCTTTTTTTTTTTTCTAAATTTTATTTATTTCATGTATGTGAGTACACTGTCTCTGTCTTCAGACACACCAGAAGAGGGCACCAGATCCCATTACAGATGGTTGTGAGCCTCCATGTGGTTGCTGGGAACTGAACTCAGGACCTCTGGGAGAGCAGTCAGTGCTCTTAACCGCTGAGCCATCTCTCCAGCCTGTGAACCATTCTTCTTGAGAGGCATTTAAGTTCTCTAGGGAGTTTGATGCTGCCTCCCCTAGACCCCACTGCTTTTCCTCCTCAAACTCAGAGGCCTGCTTGCCTCTGCCTCCTGAGTAACGGGCTAAAAGCAGGCACGTGTCTACAGTGTGCACACCTTAGGAAGAAACTGTGGAAAGTGAAACTACTGGTTAAAGGAACTCACACTCAACACTGACAGATACTACCTTTCCCTCTCCCACTCCAGGTGATAGTACTCACACACTTGACTTATGTGTATAGGTGTTTCTCCAGTAAGCACGTCTGTACTACATGCATGCACGCCTAGTGTACACAGAGGTCAGAAGGCGGAATTGGATTCCCTAGAAATGGAGTTACGGAAGACTGTAAATTGCCATGGGTTAAGAACTGAGCCCAGGTCCCTACAGGCCCAACTGCTCTTATGGCTGAGCCCTCTTTAAAGTCAAACTTCCGACAAGCTCTTCATTTCTTTCTTTCTTGATAACCAATTACTGAGCTTTCTGGTTTGAGTTTATCTGATATGGAGGAAAGAGTTCCCTAGTTTAATTTTTATTATTAGCGAGTTGATTTTTATATATATTTGCTGGTTATTCTTTCAGTCAGTTATTTATAATGCTTTGCCTACTTTTTATTTTTTTCTTAATTTGAAAGAAGCATAAATTCGTTCTGCATATTTATTCTTTATCACATAAGTTGCAAATATTTCCTTGGTTTTATTTTGTCCTAAATGTATAATGTCCTTGGTCATCATTCCTTTCCTTAGCATTCTTGAATATACTTTATACTTCTCTGCTTAAAATATAGTCTGTCCTATTTAAGAACATATCACATGGTTTGGATTGTTTTATTGAGGGTGCTGTCCTGGAACTTACTCTGCAGACCAGGATGGTCTCAAACTCAGAGATCCACCTGCCTCCTAGGATTAAAGGCATGTGGCACCACATCCAGCTTCTATCACATATTTTAAAAATTATGATTGGTTTATCTTCTGTCTGCCGTGTGTGCTATGGCATGGGTCTGAGGTACTGGACCTCAGCTGTGTGAGGCACAGGCAAGTGTCCCCACCTGTTGAGCTGACTTGTAGTCCCCACACCATATATGGTTTTTTTTTTAAATCCTAATCTACCTTTTTTTTCAAAGATGTGTGTCATGTGACACACACACACACACAGAAACACACACACACACACACACACACACACACACACACACACACACACACACACACACACACACACACACACACACAGGTTCTGGCTATTTGAACATAGGTTCTCATACTTGTGTGACAAGCTCTTTACACACCAGAGCATCTCCCCAGCCAGGTGGAGGGCACAGAGGAAGATGTCTGTCTGTCCCTTTTGGTGGTACTTCAGCTTAAACCTAGGGTCTGGTGCATGCTAGGCAAGCCCTCTACCACTGAGCTATATCCCCATCCCCTGTAACTGGTATTTTGTAAATCAGGGCATGGTGGGGCATACATTCATAACTTTGGATAGTAAGAAAAGCCTGCTGGGTGTGGTAGCATACATCTGAAATCCTAGCACTTGGGAGTCAGAGGCAGGAGGATCATGAGTTCAATCCCAGCTTGCCTGAGTTACAAGACATTCCACCTATAAATAAGGAAGCCTGCTTTGCATGGAGGCATAGCTTGGGACTTAAAAAAACAAAAAACAGTGGGGGTAAGACACAATCTGAGGGGTTAACACTACAGCTATTTGAGTCTATTCCAGCCACAAAATTTCAGACTTAGCTGGCCTCAAGTATGACCCATATACCTAGGTTTTAAATTCCCCAGGTGAATTAGTGAAGACCACCAGACTTACATTTTAATCCAGCTCCTCCTTTCTCTCCTTAAACTGCTTTATATACAACATAAAATCTATTACCTTAACACAGACACAATTCGGGGACACTTACTGTACTCACTTGTTGTTTGACATCCCTGCGAGTTCCAGAATCTTATTATTCCAAACAGAAAACTGTGAAATCTTAACACCCATTTGGACCTCCCTCCCTGGTAACCTTTTTCTCCTTGTTATCACTATGTGGCTTTCCCTATTAGAGAGGACTACCTTGGCTTCCTTTATTTCACTTTGGCAAATGTACTACAGTTAGCACAGAAAAATGACCACACCCAATTTTATCAAACAAAATAAACCCTTGACAAACCCTCTGTTTCTAAGGAGAATAGAATGAACCCTTCCCGATGGGCGCCTGCTGTGTGAAACAACTTCAGGAAACCTGCAATTGCTGCCCATTGCATCATTGCTCCAGGGACAAAAGATTAACCCCAATGAAGCACAAAGGAGACAACAAGTTCAAGGGGGCAGGGAGAAGACGGAAAAAGAGCGATCCCGGCAGGCTTTCAGGATGATTCTGGAATGCCTTCCATAATAAGGGTACCATATCCTTTCAAATACAGCTCTCCCCAAAATGTATAACTTCTCCAGAATATGGGAGTTCTACCCCACAGAACTGTGACAATGAGAGCTAATTCCTCTCCCTGACCCACCAAATAGCTTTAGTTGGCTAGAAAGTCACTATGGAGACCAGGCTGTGCTCAATTTCAGAGAGCCACCAGCCCCACTCCCTCCCAAATGCTGGGTTAAGGGCTGTGAGGCTTCTCCTCCAAGAAGACTTTTTCAGTTTGTAGAAAATCCTCAGGAAACAATGTATTTCTGGCTCCAGATGCCCCTGAGAACTAGCAGCTGGGGCTGGCATCACTGAGCTGGACACCCTCCAACTCCACATCTACTGATCATAGTGAGCACCTGAGAGGCACAGACGAAGCCACTCTAGAGCCTGATCTGTTGTACCTAGACCACCTTGCTGACAAGACCTGCCTATTTTCTGAAAAATACGTCATGTACAGAGGCGCACACCTACATTATCTACTACCTGGGAGGCTGAGGCAGGAGAATTGCTTGAGCTCAAAGGTTCATGACCTTCTGAGTATTAATTCTAACACCTGGGAGGCAGAGCAGGTTTGAGAGCTTAAGGCCAGCCTGGTCACTTAGTGAAACTCAGATTCAAGGGGGAAAAAAGTTCAAGTCTACTTTTGGCTACATTGAACCCAATCCACCCTGAAAAATGGTCACTCTGCTAAACCTTATTTTAACCTTCTCAAATTTTTATGTAAAGAGTTCTTTAAAAAGAGATTCTTCCTTCTCCTCTCCTGTGTGTGTGTGTGTGTGTGTGTGTGTGTGTGTGTGTGTGTGTGTGTGTGTGTGTGTGTGTGTGTTCATGACAAGGTCTCTCATACTGCCAGGCTGTCCTCAAACTTGCTTTACAGCTGAGGCTGGCCTTGAGCTTGAACTTCTAGTCCTCCTGCCTTCACCTCCTAAGCCCCGAGGTTACAGATGTTCACCATCACACTTGGCCAAAAACTATACCTTCAAAATAAAGCAAAAAAGATGAGAAAAACCCAAAGGACAACAACAGCAAAGTCCTGGCCCAGCTGTGCTTCCTGAATCCAGGGCAGTCAGTTCTGGATGACGTTCAACTGCTCAGTTCTGTGACGCCCATCTACTTGCATGAGCCAATTTTCAATGTTTAAATGGAAAAGAAAGGGAAACTGCTTGACTTAGCAGTTCAGAATACTTACTATCTTGCAGAGAACTGCAGGGTAAAAAGTGTTTTCTGGTTTCTATAAGCATCTGCATACATATATATATATATATATATATATATATATATATATATATATATATATATATATACACACACACACATATTCTCTTTCTCTCTGCCCCTCAACAAAGAAAAATAAAGTCAATTGCATCTGAGTGTGGTGGAACATGCCTTTAATTCCAGCACAGAGAAGGTGAATTTCTGTCAGTTTGAGGCCAGCCTGATATACATAGCAAATTCCAGGTAAGCCATGGAGACCCTCTCTCAAAACAAAGTCTTTGAGAAGAAATAAATGCTAGCAGTAATAATAAAATTGTGAGATGGTTTATTTTCTTTTTTCTTTTTTTTCTTTTTTTTTCGGAGCTGGGGACCGAACCCAGGGCCTTGTGCTTGCTAGGCAAGTGCTCTACCACTGAGCTAAATCCCCAGCCCCGAGATGGTTTATTTTCAAAGCACTTTCTTTCACAATACCTAACTTTTACTTCCTCCAACTTTATGAGGCAGGAAGGCTCATAAAACTGAGGCCTAGAGGGCTGGAGAGATGGCTTAGTGGTTAAGAGCACTGGCTGCTCTTCCAGAGGTCCTGAGTTCAATTCCCAGCAACCACATGGTGGCTCACAACTGTGTAATTGGATCTGATGCCCTCTTCTGGTGTGTGAGCAGTAGCACGCTCAGATACATAAAACAAACAAACAAATCTTTAAGAAAAAAAGCGAGGCCTAAAGTTGATATACAGTAGTGCTTGGACTAGAAACTAGATTTCAGCATTCTTATAAAAACAAGTAAACTATCTAATTTACAGAGGGTCAATAAAGATAACATGAAGCCAGCATGAAATGAGTCTCCTTGGATGATTCAGAACATATTTCAGGTCTGTACACAGACTCCTGTACGTTAGCTCCATATAAACATGAGTCCCTCCACTCATAAAGTATGGTTATGATAGTTAACAGAGACGTCTGGTTAGCAGAGCATTATCTATAGTATAGTCCATGGACTTGATCACTTGGCTGTTTACGGCTTCAGTCATATCTGAACCGTGCTTACTGTCTCTCTCTGTGTCTCTCTTTGTCTCGTGTGTGTGTGTGTGTGTGTGTGTGTGTGTGTGTGTGTGTGTGTGAGACGACAAATGGGCACCTCTGTGAAGAATGTAATAGTGTGCCTCCCAACACTTGATAGAGATCCAAAGTGGTAAAGAGTTCACAACATTTTCTTCCCAAAATAAAAAAGAAAAATAAAATTTGGTCAAAGCAGAAACATTATCAAACTTGTACTCTAAAAATTTAAGTTAAATGTAAAAACTGAAAATTCTTTGATTTCTCTGATTATAAAAATACCCATTAAAAAGAAAACCCACAAAATTATTAATCCATGCTTCTTTACAAAAAAATGAAGACCACCCTATCACCATGCATAACTAATCAATTAACATTTCGATGTACATTCTTACAAACTTTAATGTACATACTTAGACATGTTTTGTGTATACATTTTGGAAAATGAGATCATTCAGCACTTTGTGTTCTCTGAATTAAAAAAACCTAGCCTTTGAAAAAAATGGAAAATAGTAAAGCAATAATCTCCTAAAATTAGGTATACAAGATATGCAGCATTATAAGCAGTTTGCTGTCTTCCAGGTATTTTACTGTAATAGAGAACAGTCTTTTAAGTATCTTATAGGTTGCTGAATAGTAATTAGCCCGGTCATCTTTGAGCCATGGCATGCCTCCTCCCATGTAAGTAATTGGCATTCCTGTTATAATTAAACCACTATTAAATTCTATATTCCCGAACTTTTCCTGTCGTAAGTAGTGCTGTCACAACAGTAAACACTATCGCTGCTTCTCTAAAGAGCAACCCACACACCTTTTAAAGATTATTTACACCGCTTATTTTTCATTATGTGTACACATCCGCATGACGGTACGCAGAGGCTGTCAGGTTCTGGAGCTGAGATCTAGGTAGTCCTAAGCTGCCGAAAACATAGTTGCTGAGAAGCAGATTCAGGCTAAACTCTGAGCCATCTGTCCACACTGGACATGCACACTTTACACGTCGCTCTGTACTCCCAAGCAGCCTCCTAGGAAGTGTGCCCGCTTATATTCTCATGGACAGTGGGGGGGAGTGCTTTTTCCCATGCCTTTTGTCTATCCAGGCTTAGTGTGAAATTAAACACTCTTTTTGCAACTATTAAAAGTGAAAAGCTTTAAGATAATTGAACATAGAGAGGAATTTGGCTCAGCTTAAGATAAAAGTGTCTGAGGAAAGCAGAGTAAGAGGCCGAGGAAGAAAATACCAGTATCTGAATATTGTCTCAACACTTAGAAATGTCCACTCGGGTCTTTTAGCGCCCTACTCACTCCTTTTCACATTGTAATTTTTAAATGTCTGTTTATTTATTATGGGGGGCATTACCACAGAGCACACAAGGAGGTCAGAGGACAACTTTTGGGGGCCAGTTCTCTCCTTCTACCATGTGAACTCTGGAGACTGGATTCAGGTCGTCAGGCTTGGTGGCAAGTGCCTTTAACCATGTCATAGAGCACTTTAAAACTATTTGTTCTGTTTTGTTTTCCATCCTCCCCTGCAGTGAGAAGGGAAGGAGGGATTGCATGGCAGTCACCCAGGCTTACAACGAAGGCTGTCTAGTTGGGGATGAGGGTCAGCTTTCCTTGGATCTGCACTGTGCTGTGCTGTTTACCAAGCATGCGGCATGGAATGGAGCACACCGAGGTTCCCATCTCTGCTTTCCACACAGTGACCGCTCCGTTTTCTGTGGCTGCTCTTCATGAAAACCAGCATTTAGGCATGCCTGTCATCATCAAAACCTTGGGCTGTTTCAGCTAACACAGCAAACATGGCAGTGAGGGAGAAAACCCATCACAGAGGAGGGTTCACACTAGTATCCCACACCAGAGGTTCAGCTAGCTCTTCATGCACTTTACAACTATGAGGTGGAGGACATCTTAAAATTAGCCACGCAAACTGGCAGCAGCAACAGAGCACCACACCCACTGTGAGAGGACAGACAGGGTGTGCCTTTCCTTCTGAGCAAGGACCGAGAGAGACGACTCTTCATGTCCATAGAACACTCCACGCTCCAAAATCCAAGAGATCACAGTTCAGGTTTAGAGCTTTTCATTTTAAAAGGCAGGGTCTCACTATGTATTCCAGGCTAGCCCTGAGCTCTTTCTCCTGCATCTATGCTCAGGTGCTGGGATCACAGCCCATGTGACACCGAATTCAGCTCTGGCTTTAAACTTAGAAAGTGCAAAGCTGTTTCTCTTCAGTCTCTGGTTCAGACCCATTGAAGGCCCCTACTCTATTGAATTTGGCTTTGTTCCAATATTCTTAGACTATTTACTGAACAGGCACTGTTGCTTACAGGGCACGCTACTTTAGGTGTTGAACAGCTCAATTGAGCAGCAATAAAAAATAAAGTCATTGCTCTAAAATTCTACCTAGAGAAACAGAACAAACCAAAACTTAGTAAATAAGCCAGCTTTATTTAGTCCTAGCACTTGGAGGCTAAGTCCTGCCTTAGCCTCAACTGCTCTGAGTTTGAGGCCAGCCTGGCCTACACAGCAAATTCTGGGCCACCCAAGATACATAGAGCAATCCAAACTCAAAACCTTGAGGGTGGAGGTGGGGGTGGGAATGGGGAGGAACAGAGGAGCCGCCTAGCCTGCTAAACTTGTCTCCCTTGACTGTGAGTCCTCAAACTCTCAACAGTGTCCAGTCAAACTAACCCCAGGCAGAAAGTTTCCTTCACTAGCACAGAAGCCAGGGTTAAAGAAGCACATGGGCAGCAGAGAGGAGGGGGCTTGTGCTCCTCCTGGGACCTGGTCTTACCCAAGGCTGCCACACACTTCAGTCTGTGTCTCAAGCTCTGGTCACATCACCAAAGACAAAGCTGGAGAGGAGAGGCCCGCCCACATCTGCATCTCATATCTTTGCACCTCCTCCTCATCTCCTGCCTGGTACCTGGGTCATCTTGTCCACAGAGACTGGAATCCCGTCGATGGTGAGAGGGGGTAGTTCTGAGTTAACCTCCTGTGGCGCAGGGGCGTGCTCTGCCAGCGCAGACTCCAGGTCTTCCAGGATCATGCTCTTGTACTTGCGCACCTGCAGGGAATTAAGGGCAGAAGTAAACAAGATGCTCAACAGCCAGGGAGGGCCGGTGCCAAGCAACAGGAAAGTGGGTGGGGCTGCTCTCTTCACCACTGCAGAGCTCCAAGAGAAAACACTCCTCCAAGTAGAAGGTGAAAATACCCGTTGGCCCCAAAGACACCACATTGAACAGGATCAAATGAAAAGATGATGAAATTTTAGGCAACAGGGGTAGGAAGGAGCCAGTGGGAAAGTCCACTGCTTCTCAGTAAAAGCCATGTTTTCTCAAGCCACAGACGTCTTTCACCTGCTCCAGACATAATGTAAATAGCACTCATTACTCTGCATTTCCCAGGCTAGTTGTGTCCCCAGTCACATCTAACTGACAGTTAAGTTAAAGTCATTTCCAGAGCTGAGGGCTTGCCTCTAAACTCTAATGTACTTGAAACTGCTGTCTATCACTATTATTATTTTGAGAAAGCCAGGGACCGTACAGAAGATCCAAGTGCTCAAGTGGACTGAATGAATGAATGCAAAAAGCACCATTACTAGCAAGGCCCGAGGCTAGGGCGCTGCACTGGCTACCCTCTCCTCCCTTCAGGTAATGGTTGGAGAGGGTGGTGAACTTCAAAGCCATGGTACCCCTCAGTGTGTCAGTCCCGTTCTGAATCGGACTGTATTCTTCACCGTTGTGGTGAAGCCCATCCTAGACAGCAGAACCTCCCGAGCCGCAGCACGGTGTGCATGTGCGTTCTTCCACTATGGGCAGAGGAGACACCACCAAAATGGGTCTACTCACCTAGAATGCAGGAGGGGTGAGGACATCTTTAGGGACAATAAAGCTAGGAATTATGGAAATATAACTAGATGGGATAGGAAATTAACTTGTTTTCAGGCTTTAAGGCATTCTCTTGGGGGTAGGAGGCACAAAATTTTGGCAAGAAGTTCCAACCATGTTTTCTGCTCAGTGAACTTACTGCCTTACTGGGGTCTCATTGTCATTGTGAGGCTCCAAAGAGAAAGATCACATATATCGTGCCTCACTGACCTCAACAGTAGTAACCAGTCCAGTTCCAAAGCCATAGAATCTTCCAGATAGGAGGACCAAGGGGAAGAAAGAAAAATAGTCCAAACACTAAATTCGATATAACGACTAATTCAAAAAAGTTTCAAATATCATGGCCAGCATATTATGACATAAGCATCTGGCACTATTAAGGCATTGTACAGGCTTCTATTTTCTGGGTTTTTATGCTTCTAATCCACAAAAGAAATTGGGGGAATCGAACAAAGCCCGACTCTTCTAAATCTGGATTCTTTGAAATTACTGTATCAGGCTAAACTCATGTAGGCTTACAGGAGAAATAAAAATGGTATAAAAACACTTTTGATCATGAGATGACACTGGCATTGAGAGACGGGAAAACCCTGGGCTATTACTATCATATTAGCCAGCAGCAAGTAAGTCACTTTTATGGATCAGGAAAAGTCATATTCTGGTATTTTGCTAAATTTAACAATGCTATAAATTCCTTAAAATACTGATTAAAAGAATGCTGATAGAGTTATGTTTTAAAGCAATCTGCAACAAAATAATTCCAGGTAAACACAGAACCCTATCTAAGCTTGCGTAGTAACGCAGATCTCTCAGAATCAGCAAGCTGGTGTTTCAATGCTAGCTAGCCTCTCGATTCCCACACATTGCACTCCCCACACCCCACCCGCAAATCTAAATCATAGTGCATCTAAAACTGGTGGCCAGCCTCCTCACTGGTTTTTGCTTCTAGCAAATTCTTTTCTGCTTCTTACCCAAATAGTGTTTATTTTTCGAAGTCCAACTCAATTTCCACATATGCTTCTTCTTTTTTTTTCGGAGCTGGGGACCGAACCCAGGGCCTTGCGCTTGCTAGGCAAGCGCTCTACCACTGAGCTAAATCCTCAACCCCTGAAAAACCTTCTCAAGTGTTCCAGTCTTGTCTTCCTGCTTTAAATTCTTAGTGTCAAATAATCATGTCACTTAAATTGCTATCCCCAGAATACAGTGTGCACACCAATACATGAAACTGTGAGCAGAGACTAAATAAACATTTCCTTCCTTCCTTTCTCTCAGTTTTACAAGACAAGGTTTCTTTGTGTAGTTCTGACTGTAGACCAGGATAGCCTCAAACTCACAGAGATCTGCCTGCTCTGCTTCTAAAAAACCCTTTCTTTTTAACATGTATCATGAACTATTTCATGTGTTCAGACACAGAGAGGTAGGTACATTACCAAATGTTCTTATGAATATCAAGGATAGACGGTTAGGCTTAGTACATTTACAGAAATCATTTGAATTCTAGAAACAGATTCACTACTGAAAATTTTAAAATTGGCCTTTAGTCAGGTTGAAGGAAAAGAAAAAGATAAAGGTCTTGGACAAGATACTGATTCTTCTGAAGTTCTGAAGCTTTCTAAATTTGAGTCTTTGAAAGTTTCCATCAAAGATCTTTTTAAAAACTTACCCATACTCCATGGAGACTAAAGAGTGTCACCTGGAGCATATAACTGAGGGCTGGGGATTCAAACTCAGGCCCTCAGGCTTGCATGGTGAGTGCTTTACCCACTGAGCAATCTTCCAGCCCCACAGTTACTATGATTAAACGTTTTGTATAAGTGAAGCTATTTTTAAAAACCCATATAAAAAATGAAGGATAGTCGCCTGATCTATCGGGGAGAGGAAATGAAATACAGGTAGCCCCTGACTTCCAGGTAGCTGGTGCTAACCCCAGAGCCCCCTCTGCCCCAGGGCTGTGTTCACTAGGCCCTAGCAAATGCTATAGATTTCTGGCTCTGACTGAAGAGCTTTACCTTCAGAAGCCCTGGAAAAAATTCTGGGAGGTTTTCACTTTGTTATCAAGAAAATATTTCAGGTTATTCCTATAAAGCTCCAGAAAGCCTATGGTTTGCACAGAGCCCCATGCTGCCCTAAGAGCACAGCAGCCAGTGACTGAGCTCCACTCTGCCCCAGCTCAATGCTCTTTACACCACTTCCCTGAGCAGTTGTCATGGGGGGACAGTCAGCTTTAATGTCTGTCTGTCCCCAGAAGGTATTGCTGGCCTTATTCAACACAGAAGACACTGAGGAAAAACTGGTGGATTCTTTTTTTTTTTTTTAAATTAGGGACACGAAGTGATGGCTCAGTTAATACCGATGGCTGTTCTTCCAAATGATCTGTGTTCAAGTCTCAGCACCCAGCCACAAGGTAACTTACAACTGTAACTCTGGTGCAGGGGACTTCATGCCCTTTTCTGGTCTCTAGGAGCACACATACACATGAGGCACAAACTCACAAGACATAAACACATACATATACAAACAAATATAAAACTATGTAGACCGGGCTGGCCTTGACCCCACTTGCTTCTCCTGCTGAGTGCTGGAAATAAAGACATGTGTTACCATGCCCGCTAAGCCAACTTCAACAAAAAGGCAAAAGAGATTTTTAAATATCCAAATACTTGGTTAATAAAATGCTTCCAATTTGCCTTATAAATTAACATCCTGGAGTCATCTAGTGTTTTGCTTCAGATATAAAGCAAAATTTCACATTGGTTCTTTTTTTTAAAGGTATCTATTTAGCTCAGGATGACCTTGAACTCGCTCTGTAGCCAGCCAACCTTGAATACCCGATCTTCCTGCCTCTGCCTCCTGACTGCTGAGATACAGGCTTGTACTACAATTGGGAAGAGGCTTAGGATGGAACCCAACTTCATGTCCACTAGGCAAGGGCTCTACCAACTGGGCTACATCCTCAGCCCTGCACTGGTTTCTTAAATAAAATATTAATACATTGCTTAAGTAGAAACAGTAATGATCCTTTAAAAAAAATTATCATTATATATACCCAAAGCATGAAACAGCTTTGGCCACCAAGTCAAGCATCAAGCTAGGTTCAACAAAGGCCTACCATCTGCTGCTCTCGACTGAAGACCACTAATAAGGTGTCTTTCTGACCACTGCATGGGGCTGATCCTGATCCTATCTGTTTCAATCTGCATAAGCCAAGCGCCTCCTTCCATACCTGAGCACTGACCTGGAAAGAAGAAGAAATGCCGAAGTCTACACAAAGCAGAGGGCGTCTGGGAGCAGCTCAGATCTGACTTACCACATTCTCCAAAGGTGCTGCGCCAAACACCTTAAAGACAGGGTTGGGTTTGGAGGGTGAGATGCAGAGAACAATAGCTTGCTGTCCCACTCGTGTCGTATATTCATCTAATGTGGCTCTGAGTTTCCTGAACAGAATGAAAACAAAGTTACGGTGTCAGAGAATACCGTGATAGAGTCAGAGCAAGCTTACCGAGTGGAGACAACTGTGATGAGAAGTGTTCCGAAATATGAGAACGGAGGGAGAGAGAAGTGCGGAAGTCTGTCAGGGAAAGCATGTACATATGCTCTTAATCCCACATGCATGTATTGGGTATGCCTCAGGATGCAGGCACAATGGCTTTTAATATACTAAGTTACAACTTTCTCCCCCAGAGGTGAGGTCCTCTATATAGCTGTGGCTGTCCTAGAACTCAATATATAGACCAGTTAGGCCTTGAACATGTAAGAGAACCACCCACCTCAGTCTCCCAAACTCTGTGATCAAAGGTGAACCCCACATTCAGCCAAGTTTCAACACCAATATTTCTATCCACATCAAGGATGACCACCCAGATGTCACTTCAGACTTAGTTTATGTCTCTATAATTCACAGAGGTGGCCCAGGTGACTAACCTCTTTTACTGACATGACCCTTTACTCATTTCACATAAATATATTTTAGCCAAATGCTTTTGAATGCTGTGGGTCAGCATGATGGCTCGGTGGTAAAGGAGCTTACTGCTAAGCCTGAGAACCTAAGTATAGTCCAGATAAGAGGTAAGAGCCACCAGAAGTCACTCTCTGGTCCCAGACGTGTACCATGTCATTTGTACCCAAGACCCCACCGCTCACACAGCAAACACATAGGGGAAAGTACTGTGGCTTCAGATTTAGTTAGTTAGATTTTTTTTGGAGGATCTCACGTAGCCCAGGCTGGCCATAAATTCCTGTCCTCTGCCTCGATCCTCCACGTGCTAGGTTTGCAGGTGAACGCCACCATGCCTAGCTACGGCTTTATATTTTATTGTGATGTATACACACTGTTCTACTTAGCTTTAACCGTCAACTTGACACAGCCTGAAGTCACCTGAGAAGGCAGTATCACGAGCAACTGCTAGATTAGACTGGCCTGTGGGCACGTCTTGACTGCTAATTGATACAGGAGGACTCATGCCATAGTAGACAGCGCTATTCTTTGGACAAGTGGGATTTCGGTATACACCTTTAATTCCAGCACTTGGGGAACAGACACAGGCAATCTTTGTAAATTCAAGGCCAACTTGGGCTATGTGGTGAGTTCCCACATAGCAAAAAATAATAAAAATTAAAAGTGCAAATACTAAGATTACAAAACAAAACTCATAAAGCCTAGAAGGAAGCAAGCAAGCAGCATTCCTCCATGGTTTCTGCCAAGCTCTGGCTCTGACTTCCCTCACTGATAACCTTGACCTGAAGGGTAATGACTTAAACCCTTTCTTCCCCCAAATTGCTTTTGGTCAGAGTATTTTATCACAGAAAAGAAACTAGTACACACATCCACAGTATTTTGCAAATGAGGATGAAATGAGTTACTGCAGTAGTCCCACTTACTGGTGGGGTCTGCACTAATCCCCCCACTGGATATCTGTAAGCTGAGGTAGAATCAACCCTCTGTATATTGTGCTTTCTTCCTATACATACATACATACATACATACTAATGATAGTTTAATTTATAAGCTAAGAATAGTAAGAGAAGAACGATAACTAATCATACGAACAATTGTAACAGAAGCCAGACAGATGGCTCACTGGTTAATAGTACTGCTTGTTCAGAGGATATGGGTTTGATTCCTAGTACACTATACCATTATGTGGCCTACAACTGTCTGCAACTCCAGCTTCAAGAGGTTCAATGCCTCTGGTTTCTTCAATAGCACATAAACCCATGCAGGCACACAAAAGCCTCTTCTGACCTCTATGGGTACCAGGCACTTACACAGGCAAAACAATCATATACATAAAATAATTAAATTAAGATTTTAAAATAAGGGCTGGAGAGATGGCTCAGTGGTTAAGAGCACTGACTGCTCTTCCAAAGGTCCTGAGTTCAATTCCCAGCAACCACATGGTGGCTCACAACCATCTGTAATGGGATCTGATGCCCTCTTCTGGTGTGTCTAAAGATAGCTACAGTGTACTTATATAGAATAAATAAATCTTTTTTAAAAAATTAAAATAAAAATATTCAAATTATAGCAATATACCTAGTAAAAATTATTTAAACTCATTATCTGTTTTAGAACTGCCATTTAGTAATTTTGGACTATGGTTGACCTTCTGAGGTAACAACTGTAACCTCAGAAAGCAAACTCTCCAATAAAGTGAGACACCAGGGTATTAGCAACACACACACAGAATACTGCCCCTCCCCTGAGTCATAGGGACTATCCTATATTTCACAGTACCATAGAAAATCTGCAGCACTTCTTGAATGAATGGTTGATTTTCACTGCCTGCAATCTTCTCTCTACTCTCAAGACAGGATCTTCATATGTAGCTCAGGCTAGCTCAAAACCCATGACTGCCTACCTCAGTCTCTCAAGTACTGAGATTAGAGATGTGTCCTCCACCCCAGCCTCCCAAGAGCTGAGATCACAATCACAAAACGACATACCAGCCCACTGACCTCCTGATGTGCTGGGTTTTTCTCTCCTCCTCTAATCATTCTTCTCATGCTCTTCCTGGCTGCTTTTTCAAAAATGACTACTTTGACTGGCTGTGGTGTGGACACATTTAACCACAGCACTCAGGAGGCAGCTGGCAGAGCTCTGTGAGTTTAGTTAGGCTAGCCTGGTTCATACAGAGTTCTAGGATAGCCAGAGCAACATAGTGACCCTGTCTCAGAAATAAAATTAAAAGTAAACAAACAAACAAACAAACAAACAAAATGACTACCTTTGCTGTTGCTAACTCCCTCTGCCTGAAGTGCTTTTCCCCTAGATATAAATACAGCTATCCTTTTAGTTCCTCCCTGTTCTGGGCAAAGGCTGCTTCTTTAGAAGGAATTACCAGACTATTCTGAGAATAGATAAATAACTTCATTCTTTGGTGTTCAGAAATATTTTTTTCTAATTTCTTTTCTATACACAACACTTACTCTCACTTAATATTGAATGAAAAGAAATAAAAGGAAAGGACGTGTCTGCTCCTAGGTATGGTGGAGAAGAAACTTTATCAGATAAAAGGGAGAGCATAGCCAGAGGCAGACATTTCTGGGACAGTCCAGAGTGCTCATGACCCTGAGCTGTGTGAGAAAATGGGTAGGGGACAGGAGCTGCTGATAAAGGGGGCAGCCTGGGCCAAGAGACTGACCAAGAGTGGCATAGCTAAAATGGCTGGGTCATATAGAGAAGGCCATCCCAGTCCCTGGGCTGCAGAAGTTTAGGTAGGGCGCAGGGCATGCCAGCTATACCGTGTACCAGGTAGGGACTGAGGGATGCTGAGAGAACCTGGAGGACAGGCCTGTTTTCAGAAGTTAAATAGGCACCTCAGCCACTGCCCAGGGTTTGAGACTTAGTAAGTATAATGTATGTTTTCTTTCTCCCTCTTTTAGAACATAAATTCTTTAAGGGTCTTTGTTGCTCAGTGTAATGCACTCCCAATGTCTAGAGTACTGCCTGAAGACAGCAGGTACAGAAAGTTTCTTGGATGAACCAATGGCCATTAGACATCTTCCTTCCTTCCTTATTTTAAGATACCGTCTCACTATGTAGCTTTGGCTAACCTAGAATTCACTCTGTAAACCAGACTGGCCTTGAACTCATAGAAATCCCGCTCCCTCTACCTCCCAAATGCTAGGATCAAAGGTGCGAACCACATAGCTGGCTAGTGTTATACGTGTATTTTATAGATTTTCTAGATTTTCATCAATTTAATTTTATGGGAGTGATTCCAAGTCTAAACCTGTCATCAAATACCCCAGTGTCTTGAGGAATCCAGTAAAGAATGTTTGAGCTCTGACATCCACACAGAAGCATGTGAAGAACAGCAAGATGGGGTAAGGCAGGCCTCACCGAAGCAACCGTGTCTGCTGTCTCTTTCGGATAGATGGGTTAGACTCAAACACATGAGGCCTTTTCCGTTTCTTCCCTGTTGCCACAGCAGCAGCAGCAGCCATTCCCACAGGACCTGAAATAATAAGCATGTAGTGAAGATTAGGTAGGAGACTGCAAGGGTACAAGACAGAGAAACACACTATCGGTGAAAACAGAAAGTGTACAATATCAGTGTTCTTCACTATTGTTTCCCATGAACCATATACATTTACAATCAGTCTTTTAAGAAGCAAAAGGTTTCTACCTTCCTGCCACATACCATGTTGAATTTTGTACAATGCTGTTGCTGTTTTAGCAGCAAGCCCTTGCTGTTAGAACAGTGTTTGCAAGGGGACCAGGAAATACTGCAGCCTTGAGAGAAAGGCCTGCCACAAGGAAACCAGCCCAGGGCTTCCCACTGCACTTCTAGCTCCGTGGTCCTTCCATTGCTTCAAGACAAGCAAGTTAAGGAAGGAACTGGGAGGACTCCCAGCGACTGCTCGCTCCCGCCTGTGAAGGGACATGCAGAGGAACTAAACAAGACCGTGTGCCAATGAATGAAGACAGCAGTCATAAGGTTCAGATGATAGAAGACGAACACTTCCTTACTACTACTACTACTACTACTACTACTACTACTACTACTACTACTACTACTACTACTACTACAACAACAACAACAACAACAACAACAACAACAACAACAACAACGACAACGCTAATAAAAGCTGGTCTAGCTGTCCGGAGACTAATGCAGAGAAGCCTTGGGGTTGTTGGAATGGGTAAGTATAATGACTACTGCAGCTTTGATAGCACTAGGTTAACGTCAAAGAGAGCATGTTACTTTACCCTTTCCTGCCAGCCTAAGGCCTTTTATGGAGGCTTAGATAAAAACTGAACTGCTAACATTATATTCACGTGTATATTCTAAATAGGTGAACTGCAGCAAGCCCTTTTGTCTGCAGGCTGCTCAGTGCTATCATGGCCTTTCTGAGGAGAAACCCTCCAAAGAGCACCAGATCAAGCAGAAGCCAGACGCTAGCTCGCTTTCTCTTGTAAAGACATGGTAGAGACTTTCCTTCTCCCAGGACTCACTACATAACCCAGACCAGCCTGGAAATCAAAGTGGTCCTCCTACCTTGCTCTAAGTGCTGGGATTATAGGTACCTGGTACCCAGCCAGCTTTCAGACATAAACCTTAGGCCCTGAAATTATTGCTCCCAACATTTTACTATAAAACTGTGTAATATTTTAACATAAGATCCATCTTTGAATAAAATTTTGTGCTCAAAACAATTATTACTAACTATACCCACCATGTATAGATTTCTATAACTTATCTGTCTTATATTACTGAAATCTTCCCTTTCAGTTTTTTGAGACAGAATCTCATGTTGGACAGGCTGACCTTAGAATCATTAGAAGCAAGGATGACATTGAACTCCTGATCCTTGAGTGACCTCCTGGGATTAACAGGTATATACTATCATTCCCAGCTTGTCTGCCTTCAGGCCTGTCTTCTCTCCCTCCTTCCAGACTTCAGATTTCCTTTCTCCTTTCTTTCCTCCTCCTGCTGTGGTGCTTTGAAGCTAAGAATTCTGGCTCTAGCACTAATGACTCTACCTGCAAGTACCTGCTGACAGCAACTCCCTGCACCTCCTTCCACAGCCCTGGAAACCATCTCATTGACGCTTCAATTCCTCACATAGGTGCAATTACACTCTATCTGTCCTTCTATGTCTGTCTTGTTTCTGTTAGTATAATTTCTTTAAGGTTGGGGGAGGGAGAGAGAGAGAGAGAGAGAGAGAGAGAGAGAGAGAGAGAGAGAGAGAGAGAGAGAGAGAGAGAGAGAGAGAGAGAGAGAGAGAGTGTGTGTGTGTGTGTGTGTGTGTGTGTGTGTGTGTGTGTGTGTGTGTGTTGCTCCTGTGTACAGACGTCAATGTCTCTGTGGGATTCAACTCATTTGGTTACTTAGAAGTAGGCCTTACGGACCATAAAGTCTTTAACTTCTTAGAGGGAACTCCACATTCTTGTAGCAGCATTATTTTATATTGCCATGTAGTGTACAAAGGACCTAGCTGTTCCACAGTATTGCGGACACTAGTTATGATACTAGTTATCTTTGTAACTTTGATAACAGCTGTCCTCTTAGGCCTGTGGTATCATTTTTGGTGATACCGAATACCATTTTATGAGAGATGTCTTTTTAAATCCTTTTACCATTTTAAAACATCAGGCTGATTTTCTTATTCTGTTGCTATTGAACTGTCAGAATTCAAAGATTTTTATCATAAAAAAGTTTAAATGCACAAACCATATACCATATACTTATTCTCTGTTTGTCAAGCCATATGTTTTTTGTTGAATTTCAAAGTAAACTGCAAATGTCAATATAATACCCTGAAGTGCTTCAGCAGGCTTACTGTTAGCTAGATTTAACACTTTACTTATTGTTGAGGCCTGTGAGCACATGCATGTGGGTGTGCACCCCACCTTACTTTCTGACAGCGTTTTTCACTGAACTTGGGTTCTCAGATCTGGCTAAGCTGCCTGCAGCAAGCTTGTAGGACCCTGACCTGATAAGTCTATGAATTTAATATAAATCCCAAAGATATTTATAGAACTGGATAAACTAAACCTATTATTTAAATGTAAATACAAAGACCAAGAGAGGCAAAACAATTTAGAAGATGCTAAGCAGAGGCCTCATCTTGCCGCACTCTACCCTGAAGCTTACGTTACTAAGACTGTGGACTAGATCCTGAGACACAACTCATGTCACTGAACTGCAACGATCCTGAGTCAGAGACAAGGGTGAGAAGAGTGGGCTATCAAAGGTGTGGCACTTACTGTTCACATGGCTATGGACAGACAGCTGTCTGAACCAATGCTGGTTAGCAAACACCCACCCAATGAGGAAGAACAGGTGAGACTGCACTTAGACACAAGAAGAGAAGCTACAAGCTGGATTAGTGTCTGGTTTAGCAAATTTCAATAAGCTGAAAATATGCCTATCTTTGGTCCCTTAACTACCTTTCTGGATACATCAAGTCGTGTTTGCGAAGCCCACTTGTGAAAACCTAAGCACTAGTGAGGTTGGGGCAGGAGGACTGAGAGTTAAGAGGCCAGCTTGAGCTACACAGCAGGATCCTGTCATTGAGTCGCCACACAGGAGGCTCAGTGGTTACGAGCACACACTGCTCTTGCAGAGGACTCATGGTCCCAGAGCCCACGTCAGGGTGCTCACAAGTGCCTGTAACTCCAACTCCAAGGAATCCACTGCCCTCCCTCTTCTGGCTTCTGCATGTACCCACCCTCCCCATATACATAATTGAAAATAAAAATATTTCAAGAACATCCTTTCACAAAGAAATTCCACAAAATTTTCTTTTTTTCCATGAAGCAAATGGTAACCCTTTGGTAGTTCATGAAGAATATTTTTCTAATAAAACAGAATAAGCCAGAGTGGATTAGAACATCAGAAGAAAAAATCAGAATATATCACTTGTAATGAAGATATTACTGAATGAAAAAAACACTTCAGTTATGTTTATTTTATATGAAGGCAAAATATAAAATATATTGTTATGAGAAACTACAGAAGTTTGGAACAGAAAATTGTGGCTTACACCTGTAATCCTAGCTCTAAGACATATCTATAAATAGTGAAATATCCCAGTTCTGATAAAAAATGCAATAGCTACATTATCAACACAACTGAATCTCAGAAAAATACTGAATGAAAATGCCATTTTGAAACTCAATTATACAATGAATATACATTAATAATTAAAATAAAAAGAGAGTCCAGAGGCCAACAAGATAGTAGGTAAAGGTGTTTATCTCTAGACCCCCTTTTAAAGGTAAGGAAAGACAGACAGTCACACACACACACACACACACACGCACGCACGCACGCACGCACGCACGCACGCACTCTCTCTCTCTCTCTCTCTCTCTCTCTCTCTCTCTCTCTCTCTCTCTCTCTCTCTCTCTCTCAGAGGGCAGGGACATGGCTTAGCAAGTCAAGGCTCTTGCCCTGTAAGTAAAACTTGGGTTCAGATCCCTGGAGCCCACTCAGAAGTCATTGCACATACATGACTATAAATATTTGTTTATTTACAGTCTTGAGAAAGGCTCTCACCATGTAGCCCCTGCATGGCCTGGAATTTACTGTGTGGACCAAGCTGGCCTTAAATTCACTAAGATCTTCCTGCCTATGTCTCTCAAGTGGTGGGACTAAAGGTGTGCACCACTGGGGTTGGGGTTTTGGCTCAGTGGTAGAGCGCTTGCTTAGCAAGTGCAAGGCCCTGGGTTCAGTCCCCAGCTCCGAGAAGAAAAAAAAAAAAAAAAAGGTGTGCACCACTGTGCCCAGCTTCAAACAATTTGGTTTTTAACTTTTTATAGAAAATTAATGCTTAACACACAAAACGCTAGACAGAGTGGGATCATTAATATAAACTTTAAAGCTGCAAGACAGTGTTAGCTATTATTAAATGATATTTGCACATAAAGCAAAAACATAAAGAAATCAAGAGAACAAAGGAATTCAGAATATGGTGACCTCAGCAGAAGCAAGTATAAGGAGAGGCACACCAGCCGGCATGGTTCCGCACACCTCTAAGGCCGTACTCAGGAAGCTGAGGCAAGAGGACCAGTCTGGACTATACAGCCAGCAAGACACTGTCTCAAACAAATTTGTAAAGAGAACACACCCCAGGTTTCAACTGCACCTGTAATGTGTATTTCCAAATGAATGAATGAATGATTTAGCCAGGCAAAGCCTGTATACATCTTTAATCCCAGCGTTTGGGGGAGGCAGAGGCAGATCTCTGAGTATGGGCTGTTGGGAGAACACTAAAAATCTCAACTGCATCTGTAATGCTTATTTCCTATTGAAATAAATCAGCAAGTCATGGTCCTACACTCCTTTAATCCCAGCACTTGGGGGAAGGCAGAAGGACGAGGAATTCTGAGTTCCAAAATACATAGGACTACATAGAGAAACTCTGTCTGGAAAAAACAAAACCAAACAACAACAACAACAACAACAACAACACCCCCAAACAATTTGGGGACCCAGCAAGATGGCTCAGTGGGCAAAGGTGTTTACTTCCAAGTTCAACTACCTGAATCCCATCTCTGGGACCCACATACAGAATAAACAGAAGCAATGCCTGGCAAGGCTGGACAGCAAGCGCATCCGTGCCTGCCATGGGCATCCTGCCTTTTCTTCTGATTCCAGTATCAGGTTTCCTCCAAGATTCAAGATTTTATACTTGTCAGACAATTCAACCTCATTCTCGGGGTAGCAAGTGTGACTACAGAACATGTAATCTTTTTCTACTTCTATCTAATGCCTTGGAGGAAATAATTCCATTTTGTTTAAAATGAAGTCCTCTGGGGGCTAGAGCACTTGCTGCTCTTCCAGAGGATCCACCCACAGGGCAGCTCACAACCACCTACGCTAAGTTCAGGTCCAGGGAATCCAATGCCTTCTAACTTCCCTGGGCACCAGGCACACATGTGGTGCACACACACATGCACACGCACACGCACACACAGGTTACTCAGGTGCTATCCAGCCATTGGTGTAGGCTGGCTAGCCAGGAGGTCCTGGACGCGTCTGTCTCTCCCCAGTGCTAGGACTGTAAGTGCCTGCTACCGTGCCCAGCTTCTTACCTGGGTTCTGGAGATCAAACTCAGGTCCTCATGCTTGCATGGCAAGCACTTTGCTGACTGAGCCGTCTCCCTTCCAAGGCCCTTCTTAATTTTTTTCCCTTGAGAATCAACACTGATCAAGAGCTGTCTGAACTGAAGAGAATTAGAACCATTTCTGATAGGCAACCTGGTATGAATTAACTGATATTGACTTTTTCTGAGTTGCCTTTTGGGTATGTCGATGGTGTAGACCAGTCTCAGAAAAAAATTCTCTAGCAAGCAACAAACGTGACAAGTCAGGATCCATCATAACTGAGCATTTAATAAGTCCCTCTGCCACTTCTGCAAATTCTCTTTTGTTTACTGTAACTGTAAGTGAGTGCCTCCACACCCAGCAGCTTCTGCAAACCAGCATCCTGCAGAGCCCTAGGCCCTATGCAGTCACACCCATGCCAGCCCTCTGTACTGTCTTCTCTTCTACCTCACAAAGCTCAGCCACGATGGCCTCCTTCCCTTTTCATCTGAGAGTCCTGACCTGTGAAATGTCCTCAGTCTGACCCTCTCCTCAGTACTTGCCTGCGCTGAGAACATGCAACTAGTGGCCTGAGAGCTCCTTCAAAGTAGGCTATCTTAGTCAAGAGTCTACAGCTTGTAGTGTATAGATCTCATTACAATCCCTTAGTGGCAACCTATCAGAGACTTGAAGGGCCTGTTTTTACATTGGACAAATGAAAGATTTTGTCTTTTCCTGTTCCTTTGTTTGTTGTTTGTTTTTGAGATAAGGCCTCAGTGTGTTGTCTAAGTTGCTCTCTCTGTTCCCCCTCCTCGACCCCAGAGTAGTTGGACTACAGCTCACGCCACCACACCTAGCCAGCTCTAGTCCTTGTTTAGTGGTGTTGGGAGCTGAACCCCAGGCCTCACAAATGTTCACCCTCTGAACCCAGTCTCAGCTATCCTTGTGTCTCCTCACACTATGACGACACAGTACAGGAGCAAAGCAAAGCCACGTCTCCAACGCATCTTCCTTCCTAAGAAAGGAGCTGACTGGGTTTGTTATGTTAGCATGCCCTCTTCTGGGAAGTACAAAAACTTCACAAATTATGTGCTACAAACACTTAAACCCAAGTGCTTTACTGTGAGCCAGCTCCTCAGCCCCTCCTTTAGTTTTTGAGTTCACCGTTCCAGAATAGTACAGCGGATGAGCGACAGCATGAGATTATCACACTGTTCTTCAGCTTAGTTAAATACAACACATACACTTTGCTAATCCCGTACTTTGGCCATTCCTGATCACTGCTTTCCTCCCCAGCTTTCCCTACATAGAACACTAAACCCACGCAGCCATGGTTTTACATGTATGTCCTCACCATGATGCTCAATATACACTCTACATAGAGTAATATGAAACACAGCCAGCTTTAAGTCTCTAAGTATCCTGGAAAACTTCAAACCCATAAAATTAGACATCACTAGTGTACTTGGTACTACCCAGCAGAAGCAAACAGAAACCATGTCCAGCATAATATCTTAGAACCCAAATAATTTTTAAAATTAATTTCCAAACACATCACAGAATGTTCATTTACATGTAATAGTCTATGAAGAAAGTAGTCAACATAAACACCTGTCAGTGACAACAGACAGCAGGCAGAGCCGCAGGCTCTGGAAAGAAGAACCAAATGAGCTGTAAAATACTATTGCTATTTGTGGAAATCTACATAGAAAATTTCCACACAAACTGAAACTTACAGCGCAAACCTGGACAGGTGGAGAAGCCCACTCTCTTAGACACCCTAGGGCTGATGTACACTGCTCAGGGTAGGACTCTGCTCTAGCATGTAACTCTAGGGTTCACAAAGAGAATAAAAATCCAATACTAGAAAAAAAATTTACCTTAAAAATATTAAAATCTAAATATGTCAGTCTTTATATTTCATGTGACTATAATACATACTCTAGTTGACCAGACTGTCAGAATGGAAGAAAACCACCGTCATAACACTAGTAGTAAGGGGCCCCAGAACTCAACTCTCATACAACAGGCTAAGGTTGGAGATGCAGGCTTAAAAACTGTGGTGAGGGCTCGGGATGTTGCTCAGTGGTCCAGTACTTGCCTAGTATATGCGAGGCCCTGGGTTTGATCCCCAGCACTGAAAAAAACAAAAACAAAAAACGATGAAAAGAAATGAGAGAGTGCTGGAATTCCAGGCTCCTTCGACAGGCATGAACCCACAAGTTAAGGAAAGAAGCAAGCTTCTATTGCAAACATTACCTGCAGCAGCCAGATGGGCAGTTACCTCATCAGCTGCCGTGGAGTTGAGTATGTCCGAGTCATCGTAAGAAGTGTCCTCAGGCGAGGAAGGGGAGTCTTCATCAGCACTTAGCATACTGTGCTCAGTGTAAGTGGCTACATGGACCTGCTGAACTTGCTGGGCCACTGCATGGGCTTCTATGGTAGCCATGTGTTCGGTTTGGGTCACTCCGTGTTCCTCCATGAAGATCTACTGCTAGAAAAAAGGAGATGGAGGAGGAAGGGTAGGGAAGGTGTGGGGAGGAGATTCAGTATACAATGTAAAACTAAGTTTTTTTTAAGAGCAGAGAAACTCTGACAAAGCTCTGATTTTAACAACATAAAAACAGAATATTTTCTATGTGAAATAACTAACAGAAACTTACTATCATAAATATATAGAAACATACACATGTATCAAGTCAAAAACATTAAATATCATTAATATGTGTATAGCAATAAAAGACATTTAAAATGTGTCTAACAATAAAAGACATTTAAAATTGCCCAGGGATTAGCATTTGATATTGTGATATAAATATAGATCTAGACATTTAGACATATTAAAACACACAAACCAGCCTGGCACGGTGACGCACCCCTTTAATCCCAGCACTTGGGAGGCAGAGGTAGGTGGATCTCTGTGAGTTTGAGGCCAGCCAGGGCTGTTACACGTAGACATCCTGACATTTTTAAAATAGAACCACTGTGTGGTCTGGCAGCTCAACTTGTGGTACTTACCCAGAAGGACTGAAAGCAGGGTCTCAAAGAGCTATGTGCACACCCATGTTCATAGCAGCATTAATTCACAACAGCCCAGAGGTGGGAGCTACCCAAGTGTCCATCAATGGGTGAGTGGGAAACAAAATGTGGTCTATATGAACCACAGATCATTCGACCTTAAACAGGAAAGAAAATGCAAATTAGGAATAAAGATGATTTCCGCAACTTAAAGAACATCTATAAAAATACCCATAGCCATTATCCTTAAAGGTGAAAAAGCAGTACCTTTCCCATTAAAATCAGGAGCAAGAAAAGGATGTCTTCTCTTTTCAACGTTATGTTGGAACTCATAGCTTATATAGTAAAACAACACAGAAAAGGAAAGAAAAGGAGCCAAGAGTGGTAAGGGAGGGGAAGAGAGAGCAGAGAGGAAGAGAGAGCAAGAGGGGATCCCAGGGAAGGAAAACACAACGGTACTGCATAGCATGACTGTCTACACATAAGATGATCAACAGAAGACTTCTGGGTTGAACAGCAAATAGGTTGTGAGATACAGGGTGGATACAGAAATAAATAAATGCTTTCTTATATCTCAACAATGAACAGGTAGAATTTGGAATTAAATTTAATTTTACTTCTATCAATGCCTCCTAAAAGTGAAATATCAAGGTATAAATCAAATGTGTACAGGAGCTACATGAAGGCGGAGGGAGCAACTAGAGTGTTATGGCCACAGTGAGTGTCTAGGCTGGGTCTTAGGTGTCTGCTGAGGGACAGCGAACATATCCCCTGTAACAGACAGGGGACATTGTAAAGTCTTTTTAAAATTTATTTCAAAGAGACAGATAAAACTCTATGGATTTATCATATGCAGCATGCTATATTTGAAAATTATATACACATCACGAAATGGTAAAATCTAGCCAATTAAATATGCATTACCTCACACAGGTATTATTTAGGGACTGAAACATTTAACAGAGGGGTAAGCAGTGTATCAAGAGCAGGAGACACTTAGGAAACCCTGGTACCATCTATTGAATTTTGCTGTACACTTGAAGCTGTTCTATGTGTATGATGGGCCGGGGATGCTGCAGCCTGCCTGTAGAAGTCAGGTCTCTCCTCTCAGCCTGGGTTCTGGGGATTACATGGCAAATGCTCTCACCGGCTGAGCCATCTCCCCAGTCTGTATAGTCCATCTGTACGAAATAATTAGGATAGCCTATAGAAAAGAAGCTGCCAGAGCTAGAGAAATGGCTAAGTGGTTAAGAGCAACGGCTGCTCTTCCAGAGGATCTGGGTTCAATTCCCAGAACCCACAGTTCAGACTATTACTGAACTGTGCACTCAGAGTTATTGTTACGGATGTGAAAATTAAAACGCAATCATCCCTCACCCCAGTGTAACTGCCTCTGCATAAAGAGTAAGTAAGTAAGTAAGTAAGTAATCTCACAGCAAAATATAACTAAACCCTTATCTTTATTTTTAAAAACCAGGATATTATTTGATAACTATTAAAAATAAATTCTTGACATTTCTGGTGGCTGTGGCAATGTAGGGAGAAGATGGCTGCCTCTGAAGAAACAAGAATGGTATTAAGCAAAGCATCTTGGATCTACTACAAATTGGCTCCCTGGCCTTTGAACTACACAGTGGAAACTAGATATAAGAATAGTGTCTCACATTCTGGGGTTGTGCCTGGGCTCTGTGTTAAGTCACATATGATCCATCCGGTTATGATCTATGCAACTCTTAAAACTTAGAAGTTTTTTAAAAAGAAAAAAGATTATTGACAAAAAAAACCAAAAAACAAAAAACAAAACTGTGAAGTGTGTGTACAAACTTCACAAACTGTGAAAGTTGCTAGTCCAAACATACTAACAAAATGTAGAGACATCTGACATGTATTTGGAGTTATGATTAATAGTTGAAGGATACACCACCTCTCCTCATACAATATTAATACAATACTAATACAAAATAAGATTTGATTGTTGGAGTAATATATAGCACTGCATATCTAGAATTTACAAAAAGAAATGGCAACCATACATATGCAGATATATGACCTTTACAATACCTATATGTAGAAAGAATTAGATTATATATACATTTTTTCTTTTATACTGTTCTTATGATATATTTTTAAAGAAAAAAAGGTGAAGTGCCTTGTAGGGTTTCTTTTCTATCTTATCTTTGTGTGAGTTTTTAAAAAATATATAAGGGATATATCCTAGCTCCGTGTTGGTACTTACCTAAAGTACAATTTGATACACCGAGTCATACAATTAAACACAGTACATAAAAGGAAGGTACTAATAAAGTGTTATTTTTCCATTAATTTCACTGTGCTAGTCTGAACAAATTGCATTTTAGGATTCTGGGTACTTCAAAATTGTTTTTAAATGATTTGGGATTAGATGGCATCTAACCTGCTTTTCAAAGGGATCATAATTCTATGTGTTTGGCATAATGGATTTCAGTTCTTTGCTCCAGAATGTAGCTTGCAGCATGGATCAATAGGACTGTCTGCTTTGCAGGCTTGTGCCTTCTGCCTGGTGCCTCTTCTCTTTCCATCCCACCCCCACCTCCTCAGTCAGCTTCTCTAGCCTCTTAGACACTCTAAAAAGCAGAGGCAGAGGCATTTCTGGGATCTCTGAACCCAAAATAGAGTACTTATACATACCGCTCTCTGTGCTCCCTTAAAACCTTAAAGTAAGGCATGTGAGCCACTTATGAATGGCATACACATCCCTGGACCAGGCCTCCACTTCCTTATTTATTTAACAGAGAAGAAAATGAAGATGGAAACAGTCTACCACTTCCCTATGCCGATTTTATCTAAAATGTATTTGTTTTGGGCCAAATGTGGCAGAACACATCCTTAATCTCAGCACTTTGGAGACAGAGGCAGATGACCTCTGAGAGGTCAGCCTGGTCTACAGAGTGAGCCCCTGTCGCAAACAAACAACATTTATTTTATATCATATGTCTAAGTATTTGCTTGCATGTGTGTACCCCATGTCTGCCTGGTACCCATGGAAGCCAGCCGAGGGTGTTGAAAGCCCCTGAAGATGGAATTATGGGCAGACCACCATACGGGTGCTGGAACTGAACCCATGTCCTCAGCAAGTGCTCTGAATCACTGAGCCATCTCTCCAGCCCCTCTCCCCCACGTCAGTTTTAGAAAAAGCACTTCAAGGGTTGGGGATTTAGCTCAGTGGTAGAGCGCTTGCCTAGCAAACGCAAGGCCCTGGGTTTGAAAAAAGAAAAAGAGAAAAAAAAAAAAAAAGAAAAAAAAAAAAAAAAAGCACTTCAGCTTTTATTCTCAAAGAATCAGATTCTGCGGCTGGCAAAAGTAATGGAACTTGCTAATGGGGGCGGGGTAATGAAATAACGTGCATTTTAAAAGACAGCACAGACTCTTATCCAGATATCCAGAACCCCTAAACAAGCTACTCAGTGACCACTAAGCCACACTTCTGCATGTATTCTCTAAAGGACGATGTGAGGATTAAGTGAAATGACCAACAATGTCTAGAACCCAGTGCCAGCACAGAAGTGTGATTGAAGTTAATTAAGATGCAAGCCCACGCTGCGCTGGCGCTGGCGGCTCCCTTCCTAGTTCAGCTCCTAGCCTCACCCGCACTGTTCGCTCCTCCATTTCCTCACATCTAGACCCCTGTTTGAGACGTCTGACTGTGTCTGAGGACTTTGTGCTATGATACCACTTGAGATACACACACACACACACACACACACACACACACACACACACACACACACACATATTTTTTTCTTTTCTTTTTTTTCGGAGCTGGGAACCGAACCCAGGGGCTTGCACTTGCTAGGCAAGCGCTCTACCACTGAGCTAAATCCCCAACCCCTTCCACTTGGTATATTAATCTGAGCAGGAAACAACGTCTTAGACATAAAGTGAGAACGTTGACACAATAAAACTTTGTGACAGTGTACAAAATAGAGAAGAGGGGAGGGAGAGAGAGGGTTGAAGAGGAAAAGTAGGAGCGCTGGGAGCTTGAGTCTTCTGAACCAGAAAAGCAAATTGGTGCATCTATCCCACTACAGGCGGTGGTGTTCAGCAAACTACCCAAAACTTGATTTAAAATCATTATTCCTGGGAAGTGGAGAGATAAACAGATTGATGGTTAAGAGTACTGCTCCACCAGAGGACAGAGTTTGGTTCCCAGTACTCACAAGCATCTGTAAATTTAGCTCCAGGGGGATCTTCAGGCACCCACCACATACATTCACATGCACGTGCTCATGCGCAGACACTAACTGTTTTAAAAGGGGCACAGCAGCAATAACTGTGGCCTCTGCGATGGGCAGGCGGGCTAAGGCGTAAGACCCAGACCAGCCAGGGCTGCATAGGCCATCTTCATCCATATCAGAGGGTTTTTTTTTTTTTCTTCTCCCAGAGCTGGGGACCGAACCCAGGGCCTTGCACTTGCTAGGCAAGTGCTCTACCACTGAGCTAAATCCCCAACCCCTGTAGCAGAGGTTCTTAAGTTGTAGGTTGTGACCCCTTTGATTGTTTCTCAGGGGTCACCTAAGACCATCTGCATGTAAGATATTTACATTACAATTCATAACAATAGCAAAATTACAGTTACGATGTAGCAACGAAAGTAATTTTATGGTTGGGGTAACAACATCAGGAACTGTTTCAGGGTTTCAGCATTAGGAAGGTTGAGAATCACTAGTCTATATAAAATGACACACTGCTTCACAAATATGAATGAGTGAATGACTGACCGACTGAATGAACGAACAAACAAACGAAGCCCTCCCTCTATTACCCAGACTGTAAGAGGTTGCGGGGTTTCTGCTTTTCCCCTGGCAGAACCAGAGCACAGTGGCAGAGAACACAGCAGGAGTGTCTTAGTTTCCAGCACCCTGCTGACATGACCTCTATACAGTACCCAGGGAGCTGCTGGAATTTGGAGGAGCCAATCAAGGGGCTTAAATTCAGTCTAATCCACACATAATGGATGAGATTAAGTGAAGAGTATTTAAAAATCAAAGGAGAAAGAAGATCAGGGCAAAAAATCTAATCAAAGCATAACAAAGTATAAAAGGGAGCATTAGTCTAATCAATAGCATTATCATTTCAAAAGAAAAAATAATCAGCAAGACTGGTCTAAAAACCAGTCCAAGCCAGTGCCCACAGGGAGAAGAGGCTCAAGTTACAGGCCTGGATACATGTGGAACCTAAAATTCATCACCAAGTTAGAAATCAAGCTCAAAAGTCAATGAAATCTTCCAGACTTAAATTATAGAATCAAAAAAAGGGGGGGGGGTGGCGGCTCAGTGGATAAAAGGTACTTATCACCAAGCCTGACAACCTGAATTCACGAGGTGGAAGGAGAGAACAGACTCCTGCGAGTTGTCCTCTGATCTCCATATTTGCATCATGGCATCTTCTCTCCTCGCCCCCACAAAATATAAATACAATTTTTATAATTGAAAAATCTAATGAAGTCAGGTGATGGTGGCACATGCCTCTAGTTCCAGCACTAGCAGGCAAAGGAAGCAGAGTGGGTTCCAGGATAGTCAGGGCTACAGAGAAACTCTGTCTCAAAAAACAAAACAAAACAAAACAAAACACCAAAAACAACAACAACAACAACAAAAAGCAAACCAAGCCAAACCAAACCAATCAGCACCATAGCCCCCAAACCCAATGCTACCAAAGAGAACATAAGGGTGAAGACAGAGCTGACAGAAAGCAGCCAATGAGGAGGGCAGAGGTGGGAAAGTAAACAGGAGCACTACAGCCTGATTTTCAAGATGAAGAAAGCAGCAGACAAGACGGATTACTGTTACAATATAATTCTCAGAAAAGGAGCAGACAGGAAGGGAATAGTGGAAGTAACCCTCACAGGAAGAAGAAGTCCATAATACTCAAGTTTGGTAAATCAACAAAAGGGGGTATAGGGCCAGAGTGCTGGCTCCATGAATGATGCAGGTTCAATTTCCTTTATGTACACACTGGCTCACAACCATCTGTGACTGTAGTTCTTGGTGCACTACAGTAGCCTGCATACCTGTATGTGCATGCATGTCTGTGTGTGTATGTAACATTCCAAGACCCTAGCAGATTCCTGAAACTGTGGATATTGTCAAACTGTATCTATCTGCACACACACACACACACACACACACACACACACACACACACACACACGCATACACATCCCTGTGATAAACTTTACCTCCCAGATGCAGAAAGTCCTTGAAGCTTTTCTTTGTCCTACCTGCACTGTTAACTCTTTCGCTACTGCTCTATTGCTGTCTTACTCTGGGCTTTTACTAAGTGACAATTACTTGAAGGCAAGCACACTGGTGCTGCAACAGCTGGTGTGGGATTTAAGGTTAGCAAGTGACCAATCGGAAGTCAGCCTGTACAGCAGGGCACTCTGGCCAAAGGATGACTAGTAGATCCGGGGAGATGGAAAGGAATGCTGCATTCAGTACTCACTCTGCCAGGCCAATATGCAAGTTACAAGTTCCATGGGAAGCACTTACTCCTGTAATTTTCCTTTCAGTAGTTTAGACTGGGGTTACTGAAACCATAAGAAACAAAACCATGGGGTTGGGGATTTAGCTCAGTGGTAGAGGGCTTGCCTAGCAAGCGCAAGGCCCTGGGTTCGGTCCCCAGCTCCGGAAAAAAGAAAGAAAAGAAAAGAAAGAAACAAAACCACGGGGTGAGGGCTGCCATGCTTATCTATACTATCTACTGAAAATCAGGGGTGGGAAGTGACCACACTTTCCTGGGAGGTCAGCACTTACAGTTCCATTGTTCCTAGTGCTCTGTTACTACTACAACGACGACTATTATGACTATGTCTACTACTACTCCTCCTCCTCCTCCTCATACACAGGCCGCAGGATCTGGACAGCCTTCTCTCCACTCACCTCATACCCACGTCAACACAGAGCCTCACTGCTCCAAGAGAGTGGCTATGAGTACACTCTGAGGCCACAGTAGTGACTCTGGTGCTTACTGACATTACACAGGTTTCACTTGGGGTCTGTGCTCTGGTCTCATCACATGTAAGTGGAGAACAGAGGGAGTCGTCGTGAGGCCCAGATGAGCTGCTCTTTGTAAATGCTCACCAGTGGGATGTGCCTGTGATGACTCACAAGCCCACAACAACAGCAGTTATAAAGCTGCCTCAAGTTAGACTACACCTCCTTCCTTCTAAAGACGAAACAATGCTTACAGGTCACTTTAAGAGTTTTGACCACACAAAGCCCTGTATCAAGTCTTGGGTTCTTGTTTTTATTGTTTTTAAATCTTGGGCCCTTTGGAGAATGGGTAAAATGTACAGACACCTTCCCAAGGGAACAAGAGTTAGAAGAGAGGAGAGAGAGGGGGAGATGGTGGGGAGAAAGGAAAGAGATTTGTGAAATGTTTTAGGGTTCTTTGACTGTAGTCAAATGAAAATCAGAACACTCCAGGATTGTATTGCTTCAAAGTGGAAGCACTAGATGGAGCCACAACGAAAGGAAAAATGTGGAGAAGGCCAGGGGGATTTCAACTGGAACACACTTTCACAGAAAAGAAGTTAGGGCTGGAGAGGTGGTTCACTGGTTAAGAGCACTTGGTGCCTTGCAGCTCAGGTTAGATTCCTAGTAGGCTCGTGGTGGCTCACAATATCAATCACCCCACTTTCAGAGGATCCGATACGCACACACACAGCACACATTCACAAGTGCAGGCAAAAAAATTTCTACACAGAAAGTAAATAAACAAATTTAAATCTTTAAATAAAGACCAGGTTAGGCTAATCTACTTCACCAAATGCTTTAAAGACATGCTACTCTTCTGTAGGCTCTAGACTTTGCCAACTAACAGAACTTTCAGCAGTGACATTTTTGACCTGTCATGGTTAACAGCAACTACATACCTGAAGCCACTGACCACACTGAAATGTGACTATTGTGACTTGAGGATTAAAGATTTCAAGCCAATTTAACTTTAATGTTTATGCGGTTTTTAGCCTCTATAATGAATAGGGCAGTCTACATTCTATTTTTATTTTGAAAGGACTTGCTTCTAATTATAGGGCTCTATATATCATTGCTTCATGGGCTGGTCTGTGGCCCCCAGCACATATGTCTGGCCTCATTGAGAAAGGATGACCTAATCCTGTAGAGACTCGATGCCCCAGGGAAGTGCAATGCCCAGGGAAGGGGGCAAGGAAACAAAATCAAAAGCTTTTATTTCCTGTAGAAGACCCTACATACTTAATTCTTTGAGCTACTTTATCCAAACAAAGGCTTAAACCCTTAGTTTATAATAGTTTTTAAATTATGTGCATGTGTGTCTGTACACATGTACATGCATGTGTGTGTTGGTGCCCACAGAGGTCACAGGGGTGGTGTGTCAAAAAACCCTGAAACTACAGTTCCCAGGGAGGTGTCTGTTGTGGGTACTGGGAACCAAAGTCCTCTGAAACTCCCCAACTGCTAAACCATTTCTCTAGGCCTTAGTAACAACGCTTATTAAAGTATACACTAAAAGGTTCAATCAGTAAGAAAGCAGCCATTGCGATTTCTTAGAAAAGGAACAATCCCATGTTAGCAAGAATTGTCAAGGGCTAAGTAAAGTAACACTGTGAGGACAAGGTTGCCAGGACATCTTGAAAGAGAAAGAGTCTTTGAGCTCCAGAATGAAAGGAAAGTGCTACAGGCAGAGGCAACAGCTTGAGGAAGCACATGGCATGGTACAGAGACGGCAGACAGAGAGGAGTCTGTGACCAAAGCAACACAGACCTCTGAGGCCTTTCACGCCAGATTCTTTACCAACTTACTACACAAAAACTAAAGCTAATAATGCTTGCCCTGTCAGAGGGGAAAGCAATCTTCCACTCTCAGTACTACAGCACAGTTTACAGCCAGTGTCTGGCACAGAACCTTCAATGAAATAGATAAAAAGAATTAGAAAAATGCATTCTTGTCAAATACGGTAGCACAGGCCTTTAATCACAGCCCTTGGGAGGCAAAGGCAGGTAGTTCCAACCAGCTAGAGCTAGTAAGACCCTGTTTCAAAAGAAAGATAGAAAGAGGTAAGAGAGGAAAAGAGAGTTGCCAAAGCTATCTATACCTTGTTTAGAAGGCCGTGGAAGGGAAGTTTGGTGTGATCAACCACTTGGTGAGTGAGTCTAAATACAGCTAGCTACTTGGGCTCTTCCGACTTGGTCGGCAAACACAGTGAGTTCCGGCTAGTCAAGGATATATGGTAAGACTGTCTCAAAAGAGACAGGGGTAGGAAAGAGAGGAGGGAGGGAGGAAGGGAGAGAGGGAAAGAGGGAGGGGGGAAAGAAGGAAAAGAAAATACATTTTCAAACAAACAAATGCTTAAAAAGCAGGTGAGTTGCTAAAGCTATACCTGTTTTAGGAAGGCTGTGGAAGGGAAGTTTGGTGTGATTAACCAACCATTTGGTGACTGGGTCTGAATACAGCTGCTTGGCTCTTTTTGTAGAATAATTGTTTGTCTGCAGCTGCTCCCAAATTACCAAAAATCAAATAAGTAGCTGTCATGTGATAGCAGGATTAAAGGCTGCCTCAATTTCCATTAAGGAGAAATAACATAAATGGCCACAAGCACCGCCCCTCAGTCGGAGACCAGCACAAAGGGCACTTTTATTCAGACTCTGTACACTGAAATAGCATTGTGGCCTGGAAGCTTCTGTGGCAGGCCTCAATCTGCTGGACCTGTCACCACACAATCAACACTCACTGAAAGCTGTTTCCTAATTTCTGAAAAACAGTTCAATGCATGAATTTGCTTCTCTCTCTCTCTCTCTCTCTCTCTCTCTCTCTCTCTTCTTTGTTGTTGTTTTGTTTTGTTTTTTTTTGAGACAGAGTCTAACTATGTAGCTCTAGCTGTCCTGGAACTCACTGTGTAGACCAGGCCCGCCTCAAACTCACAGAAATCCACCTGCCTCTGCCTCCTGAGGGCTGGGATTAAAGGTGTGAGCTACCACACCAATCTCTTTGGGGGTGGGGTGGGGGTGGGGGGAAGCAGAGTGTCTCTATATAAGACAAGCTACCCTTGAACTCAGTAGCCTTGAGTGCCAGGCCTTCCTGACTCAGCATATCCCTGTGCTGGGACTATAGGAATAGCCCAGTGACACTGGCATGACTTTAAATTTTGAGATGACTGAGCCAAGGATTTTTTTTTTTCTGAATAAAATTAGGAGAGAGATGACTCAATTAGTATAGAGCTTGCTGTAGGAACTGAAACAGCTCAGAACCTCAGGATCAACGTACAAGCTGGGCATGGCAGACAGCACCTGTGACTATGATCCCAGCCCTGGGGACAAGGAAGACAGGGTCTTAGAGGAGTGGGGCTCTGGGGTTGGGAAACCCTGAAATTCACTGGCCACTGAACCTCCACAGATGGATGAGATCCAGGTTCAATAAGAGACTCTATCACAAAAAATAAGGGAGGGCAATGGAAGAAGTCACCCAACGAGTCAACTTTGGGTCCACACCCAAAGTCATGTGTGCACACATACTCAAGTGCATGTGCATATGCAAATGCTTGTGTACCTACAAGCATGTGTAAATATATATGAACAAGTACATAAGCCACATAAAATATCACGAGAGTATTACAGATGCCAATGTCATTCATCTAGGATATCTGTAATTTAGTCCCTTCCTTCATTCATTCAACAAATATTCTTGTCAGACATTATAGTATCATTTTAGAGTGCATATTCTGAGAAAAACTGTGACCCTCAACTCTCACTTTCTATCTTTATTTTAGACAATGTCTTATAGAAATAAAATGTTCTTTGGGGTAACTGAGAAAACATAAGTATTGAAAAACAAAAAAGTATGAGGTCCTGGGCCCAAATCTACACATATCCCAAGAGGAAACAAAACAAAAAGCTAAAAGCATCTTAAGTCACTACTGAGAACACCTTTATTGGGTCTGCTGTGTAGCCTCATAGTTTCTTGTCTCTTCTCTAATATTTATACTTACTGGTTTTATGTGTATGGGTTTGGCCTGTATCTATGTATATATACCACATGAGTACCTGGCACCTGCAAAGGGCAGAGGAGGGCATCAGATCCCTGGAGCTGAAGTTACAAATGGTTGTGAGCCACCATGTGGGCGCTAGGAAACGAAGTTGGGTTCTCTGGAGGAGCAGCCAGTGCTCTTAACTGCTGAGCCATCTATCTCTCCAGCCTTTCCTAATTTCCAAATGTGCTGTTTTGAGCTAAAGCTGGCCTACACTGCCTTTTTTAAAGAAACACTTTTCTTACTTTCTATTCCTGTGTGTACATGTGTTCCTGGTTCCCTCAGATCTCTGGAGCTAGAGTTACAGGTGGTTGTGAGCTATTAAGGTGGAAACCAACCTCCAGTCCTTTGTAGATATCTTCTACTTCTTGCATTTGATACAAAGTAAGAAAATTCCTCACACTCCTAACAAGTTTTGTATCACTCTAAAACTTTTAGCGAGGCCTAACTTGGTACCCAGCACTTGAGACATGATGGTCGGTTGCTATGAAGCAAAAAACAAACAAACAAAACAAAACAAACCACAAAAAAAAAAAAACCTGAGGACAGATTGAGCTGCACAAAACATCTTCAACAAAAAGCAAACAGGGGGGCTGGAGAGATGGCTCAGCGGTTAAGAGCACCCGACTGCTCTTCCAGAGGTCATGAGTTCAATTCCCAGCAACCACATGGTGGCTCACAACCATCTATAAAGAGATCTGATGCCCTCTTCTGGTGTATCTGAAGACAGCGACAGTGTACTCATATAATAAATGAATAAATCTTAAAAAAAAAAAAAAAAGCAAACAGGGAAGAAGCTCAGTATACCCACTGCAGAGAAGGCACAATAGGGGCCAGAAAGATGGCTCAGCAGTTCAGAGCACTTGCTGTTCTTGTAGCGAACTTGAGTTCAATTTCTAGCTCACCACCATCTATAAAACCAGTTCCAGGAGATCTGACACTGTTTTCTGGTCTTTTGGGGCACCAGGTATACATAGCTCACAGACGTTCAGAAAACATCCATGTACATAAAAGTAAACAAACAACTCCCCAAAACTAAACTTAAAATATTTTTATAATTTTTACAAATTATAAGTTTATAATTTTTACAAAAGGTATAAATTGGTCAGTGGTGACACATGCCTTTATTCCCCAGCACTTGAGAGACAGAGACAAGTAGATCTCTTGAGACCGAGGCCAGCCTAGTCTACACAGATCGAGTTCCAGGAAATCCAGGGCTACACAGAGAAACTGTCTCTAAAAGTCATAAAGAGAAGGCAAGACGTTACTTTCATAGTTAGGGTTTTTACTGTTTGGGGAAGAAAGAGTTATTTCAGCTTACACTTCCAGATAATAATAGTATATCACTGAGGGAAGTCAGATGAGGAACTGGAATAGGGCAGGAACCCGGAGGCAAGAGGCCATGAAGGGGTGCCACTTACCGGCTAGCTCCTTATCACTTACTCAGCCTGCTTTATTATAGAACAAAGGACCTCCAGCCCAGGGATGACACCACCTACAACAGGCTGCCCCCAAACCCCCATCAATCACTAATTAACAAGTGCCCTGAGGCTAGGTCTTAGGAAGGTATTTTCTCTCAATTGAGGGCCCTCCTTTCAGATGACTCTAGCTTGTGTCAAGCAGATATAAAACTCTCCAGTACAACTGACCTTTTGTCAACTGACACAAACACAGAACTGTTAAGTCACAACCTTTCCTTTCTCATCCATCCCCCAAGTCTCACATTAAAAATATAAATAACTTTAAAAATCCTTTACAAATTCAATTACATTCAGTCTTTTTAAAATACCCAATCTCTTTTAAAATCCAATGGCTTTGAAAATTCAAAGTCTCAAAAATGTGAGCTCCAATAAGGTCAAAAATAAATACTTTCTTACTTCAAGAGGACAGAACCAAGGCACAGTCACAAGCAAAGCAAAGCAAAGCAAAGCATAGCAAAACTCCCAAAGTGTAAATAACTCGACAGCCAGTGTCTGGGAGTCACTTTTCCAGCACGGTCCTCTTCAGCACACACAGCTTGTCTTCTAAGCTCTGGCAGACGCTACTCTAAGGCTGCTGCTGTTCTTAGTGGTTGTCCCATGCTACCAGCATCTCCAAAATGCTGGGGTCCTCTGCCGCAGCCGGGCTGCACTTTCACCAGTGGCTTCTCCTGGCCTCTCCCAGTGCCAAGCCTCAGCTTTTCTCCATGACCCCTTCATGCCTTCAAGAGTCACCACCTGAGTGACTCTTACACTACCAAGTGCAGTTGCCAGTAAGAAGCGATTACAGTCTAGTCCTCCTCTGAAACACAGCCTGTGTACTGACTCTCGGAAAACACTTCACCTCAGAGGCTGGTCTCCTCTTCATCACTGCTAATTTACCAGCTCCAGCTCATCAATGACTATCCCACAAAAGTCTTACTTTACTAGTTCAGTGTCTTGTTAACCACAGCTGATTCTTCGGCCCCGGATGTCCGGAACCACAGACTCTTATTTCAAACTAGCAAGTGGCTCCGATAGTCTTTAACCTTCTCTCTGAAATGTCACAAGCCGGGCCTCCATCTTATGCATTGCCCTCAATATTTCATCTTCCAAGCTCCTACAGAACAGCTCTCCAGGCACTGAACACCCCATGGCTTTTCTTGTACAAACTTCCCAAATCCTTCTCCAATCCTCTCCAGAACATGTCGGGTCTGTCACAGCAGTACCACACAATCCTCGCATCAACTCGTCTTAGCTAGGGTTGCTATTGCTGTGATGAAATCCATGACTAAAGCAAGATGGGGAAGAAAGGGTTTATTTCAGCTCATACTTCCAGGTATCTGAAGGGATCATCAAGGGAAGTCCACCAGCCCAGGAATAGCACCTCTCACAATGAGCTTGGACTCCCCCATCAATCTCTAAGTAAATACCCTACAGCTGACTCTTACAGAAGCAGTTTCCTTCTTTTAGATGACTCCAGTTTAAGTCAAGCTGACATAAAATTTGCCAACATACACTCCTATTCCTGATAATCAGGTAGTTCCAACTTTACCGCTTAAATATAAATGTTGTCATATATGTTATATATTCATGAATATACATTCATTCCTTTAACTCAGTATTTTTTTGAATAAACGAGTTTAAAAAGTGGTTTACTAACCTAAGATTTTAAGTACATGCCCAATAATTTTCTTGCCTTTTGAAGGACATTACAACTTTGCATATTCAGTTATGGGGTGTTGAACATGCAGTTAAAACAAGCATGGAACGTTCATACAGTAAAACAGAATACAACATAAACACAAGCACATATGGTGGGCAGAGGACAGAATTAATTATCACCTATTCATTTTGATAAATATAGTCAGGTCCCCATTTTCACAGCTACACAGGAGGCTAAAGCAAAAGGATTGCTTAGGTCCAAGAGCAGCCTGGGCCGCATAGCATGGCTGTGTCTCAGAGGAGGGGATACTACTATCCTCAAAGAGGAAAGGACAATGGCATTTATAACTCCACTTTCCAAATGCAAGTTAAGATACCCTGCCCAAATCTGATTGCTGAAAACAAGCTAAGTGGGCTGGGGATATTTCATGTAGCAAAGTGCTTGTCTAGCAAGCAAGGTGCCTTAAACTGAAGCTCCAGTACTACACAGAAATAGTAAGAATAATAAACATAAGCTAGCTGAGTTCAGTGGTGCACACATAATCAACACACAGATGCAGGAGGATCACTGAGTTCCAGGTCAGCCTTAGCAACACAGTAAGTTAAGGGCACTCTGAGCTACACAGTGACAGCATACCTCAAAAACAAACAAAAAAGGATGAGGTGATATACAGCTCAGAAGTAGAGTACTCCCCCTAGCTTGTGCAAGACCCTGAGTTTGATTTCCATGAGCAAATGAACAAAACAGTGACAGTGAGATAGCTCTGTGGATTAAGGAACTTGTCATCAAGCCTGACAACACGAGTTCAAGGATTCTACATGGTAAAAGCAGAAAAATTACTCATAAAAAAGTGTCCTCTGCCCTCCACATGTATGTCATGGCACATACATACACACACAAGATCAATAAATGTTAAAAAGTAAACACAGTAAACTGAACTGTGAATAAAAGGCAGAAGGAGTCTCCTGATGTACTCAGAGTGCACTCCCCACGGCTTTCTCACACATCAAAGTAAACAGCGGGCTGATAAAAACTGATGGGGACGTCTGCAACCACGCACCTCATCTCCCCAAACATATTAAAGCCAAAAGCTGTTTTGGTTTTTACTGAGAATTTAATAAATCTGTATTAAAAATGACACACAGTGGAGTGACTGTTCAAACTGCTCCTGTAGTTGCCCATCTCTCTTGGTGCTCTAGACTGTCCTGTCCCAGACTTAGCCCACCCAACCCACACTGTCTCACAAGGACAACTACTTTGGGATGGGTACCTAAAAATGAGGCCTCGCATCTAAACGAACAAATATGACTGACAGATACCTGTGAACCCAATGTTTAGGAGGGAGAGGCAAGAGAATCACTCTAGCTAGCTATAGACTAGCTGAGACTACATAATGAGCCTGTTTCCAAAAACAAAGAAACAAACTGGAGATGGCTCATTAAAAGCATCCATTAAGAGCACTCATTGTTCTTGTAGAGGACACAGGTTTGATTCCCAGAATCCACAACTCTAATCCAAATCCAATGCCCTCTTCTGACCTTAGTGGGTACTGCAACACATGGTGGCAAAACACACATACATATAAAATGAAAATAATCAACTTTTTCAAAAAGGGATGAAGAGCCAGGTGGCGGTGGCACACCTTTTATCCCAGCACTTGAGAGGCACAGGCATGAGGATCTCTGTGTGTTCGAAGCCATGTCTGATATACAGAGCTAGTTCTAGGACAGCCAGGGCTACACAAAGAAACCCCATCTTAAAAAACAAAAAACAGGGCTGGAGAGATGGCTCAGCCGTTAAAGGCTAGGCTCACAACCAAATATATAAAAAACAAAAAACAAACAAAAGGGGGGAGAGGACACGAGGCTGATTTTTTTCTTTTTTTTTTTTTTTTTTTTATCGATTCTTTTTATGCGCTTCTAGGCAACAGCGCTCTACCACTGAGCAAATCCCCGACCCCTGATTTTTTTCTAATAGATAATTTGGCTCACAATTTTTATTTGTAATCATACCAATATGCAAAAAAATTAGGGGTTGGGGATTTAGCTCAGCGGTAGAGCGCTTGCCTAGCATGCACAAGGCCCTGGGTTCGGTCCCCAGCTCCGAAAAAGAAAAGAAAGAGAAAAAAAAAATTAAACTGATTTATTTTTATGAAGGACAGATGAGGGCATCAGATCTCTCAGTTGTGAGCTAACATGTGGGTGCTGGAAAGCAAACAGTTACTCTGGAAGAGCAGTCAGTACTTTTTACCACTGAGTCATCTCTCCAGCCACATAAATTTATTTATTTGAGACATGTCTTGTTACTATGTAGCCCAGGCTGTTCCCAAAATAGTAATTTCCCTTTCTCAGTCTCTTGGGTGGTGGGATGGGATTACAGGAGTGTATCACTTTACCTAGAATTCTAAAAGTATTAATGTCTCTTTCAGAATATTATTTTCATAAATCTAGGAACAAGGAAACAAAAACTAACATGTAAAAAGAGGAACAAGCCACCAATTACAATATGTATACTGAACACTTGAAAACTTGTCTTCTCACACATAAGCAGGATATAAGGGATGTCTGTGTGATTGCAAACCAGTGAAAAGCCAGGGAGAGAGAGGAAAGACTAGTGGAAACGTGCATGGAATCATGGGCTTTGCAAAGGCCTTTGGACTTCACTCTGACAGAGAAGCTCTCTGAAATGGATATGTGAGAGATGTTGTAGGGGAACAGTGGGGGCCCAGGAGGGTAACATTCTGAGCAGGGAATAACATCACCTTTGGAGTGGGCACCCATGGGTTCAGCTCAGAAAGTGGGAGTCTTAGACACTGGGCAAAATCATTAAGAAAATGCCCTACAGGCTTGCTTATAGCCCAATCTTATGAAGCATATTATTTTTTTAAAGATTTATTTATTTATTTATGTATATGAGTACACTGTAGCTGTATTCAGACATCAGAAGAGGGCATCAGATCTCTATTACAGATGGTTGTGAGAGCCTCCATGTGGTTGCTGGGAATTGAACTCAGGACCTCCAGAAGAGCAGTCAGTGCTCTTAACTGCTGAGCCATCTCTCCAGCCCATGGAGGCATATTCTTAACTGAGGTTCCTTCCTCTCAGGTAACTGATTTGTGTCAAGTTGCCATAAGACTATCCCGCACAACCTAGTCTTCTGTTTTTAATGGTCACTGTGAGGATGTGTAAGAAGAGCAGACTGAGGAGGGTGGAGAGTGGAATTACTGTAAGGCTACTAAGAGAAGAACAGCCTTGGACCAGGGAGCTACAGCAGAGTTGGTGCGACACTGTCAGGTTTTCATGTTTTGATGGCAGAGCTGCCAAGATTTCTTGATAATTTGATGAAAGACAGTAAAAGAGCAGTTAATGTGGGTTTTGTTGGGGTTTTTCTCCCCCTTGCTATTTCTATTTGGAAAGACTTTGCTTCTTTTCCTTGATAGGGATTGGAACCAGGAGCCCTGCACTTGCTAAGTGACCTCCCACTGAGCCAGGCATGTCTGTAGTTCAGATTCCCTAAGGTGTTTGGCAGCTTTGAGAACTCAACAGCAGCCATTTTTGCGCTGGGCTGGGGATGAATGTCACAAGAGTGAAGACGCTAACTTCTAACTCCTGAAGGGAAACACTGAGCAGAAGGACAATTGTAAACAGCTTTGAGAAGAAAACTATTTCTGTTCCGTTTCTGAGGACTGTAATTAAGAGTTGCCCATTTCCCTCACCCGACATCTGAAGGAAGAGGGTCACCAGCAGCTGTTCTGGAATCACCAGGTGGAATTCCACTCCACACGGAAGTGGAAAAGAGGTTGAACATATATATGCCATAAGGACCAGAAGGCCAGGGTGTCATTACACTGGACTGAGCAACCTTCCTTGTATGAACTATTTAAGACCATCTACCCAGTCAAAGGCAACATCATAGTCTTTGCACATAAAAAATTAAGAAAACTTAAGGCATTACAAAAGAGTGAGAGAGAACTACACTTCTATTTTTCAGAGTGTTGCTAACATTTATGATCCAGGACCATTTTTCTTGGTAAATCAATTACAGAAAGACCACTGTTAACTTTTTTCAAAAGTAACAGTATCACAACATTAGTTTATAATCAACTATTGCATTTGTTTGACTTTTGTCAAATTTTCTTTTTTAAACAAGGCTTTGCTATGTGCCCTCGGGCCTCTACTTCTGGAATGCTGGAACTCCAGACGTCTAATACCTCAACTGGCTCAAACATTCTTCCTCCTGGATGTTAGGACATCCAGGCTGGGGCGTGGCTCAGCTGGTAGTACTTGCCTAGCATGCATAAAGCCCTGGGCTCAACATTCTTTAAAACTGCATAAACCTGGCATGCTGCACACACTTTTAATCCCAGTGCTGAGGAGGTGGGGGCAGGACAATCAGAGGGAGACAAGGCCAGCCTGGTAGCCTGGTAGTTTCAAAACTAAACTAAACTACACAGACAAATGAGGTGAACTACCTGCTATGGGGCAAACAGGAAATGTCAGAAAAAAATATCCCTATCTTGGCAATATGCATAATTGTTTGAGGTCTATAAGACAATTTCATAGTTTATTACACTAAACAATGTGAAATTGCCCTCTATAGGCCTAAAATAATAGTCTCTTTTGTAAGCTATCCTGTTGGCTTTTTAAAGATGGACTCTTGCTTGTACTATGGGTTGAGCTCTTGTTTCCAGCTTCCAGGGACTGTATCACAGGTCTACTCCAGCACACCTGTTCCAAACGCCAGCAATGGTCGGTAACCACAGCTGTCTGCTATGCCACGCTAGGAAAAAAAGGACCCAAGGATCATGAAAGTGTGTTGCTCTGAATGATGATTCGGTGTCACTTCTTTGTTGCTTTGCTTTCTTTCCTATTCAGGGTCTCATTGTGTAGCACTGGACTGGTCTGGAACTTGCCAGTGTAGACCAGGTTGACCTCAAACATGTGTCCAGCCTCCTGTCTCTGCACTGTGATTGCTGGAAGATGTGAGCCACCATCCAAAGGAAGGTAGGCATACTTTATGTAAATGAATAGAACCACACTGAGTTAGCACAACTGTGAAACTGGCACAAGTACGAAAGAAAACGATGTGTTGCAGAAAGCCTTTCAACCCCTCACACTCACTTGTTACACGGATATGAAACTGAACCGCCTGAACTACCTGGAGAAGAAGACACATCAAATGCACTTAGGCAGATAAACAGCACCTATTTTGTTAACAAACCTTTCCAAATGACAAAAACCCAAAAATTCCAAACACTATCAGAAATGTAAATTTGAACTTTCCTTAGTTGATCAAAAGTTAAACCTTCGGCAGGTGGACCACTCCTTTAATCCCAGCACTGAGGAATCAGAGACAGGCAGATTTCTAGGAGTTCAAGAGCCAGCAGGTCTATATATCAAATTCCAGGCCAGTCAAGGCTACACAAAAAGAGCCTTTCTCAAGGGGAAAAAAAAAGTTAAAATTTCCACATTGACTTTGTAATTCATTAAACTAAACTATCTTGAGTTACTTAAAAAATAAATTTAGTATAACATTAAAATCAAGGCAAAAAGCATAGCAGTCTAAAGAAAAACATGTTTGATTTCTAGATAAGAAAACAGAATGGCAGGCTACAGGAGTTGTAGGCAATGAAGTTTAGAAAGTGACTGACTATAAAACTAAAAGGCCACCTAAAATTGAAATTAACAACTCTTTTGCAGAACTGGTTTTATCTGCAACAGACCCAAAAATCTAAAGGGGTACCAATTTCCAAAATGTTTTAGAGAAACCTGAACTTCCTACATAATGTTTACACAGCATTAATTAAAAAAAAAAAATACCCAAATTCCCTAGTGACAAGTCAAAGTCTGCAGTCATTCAGATGAAGTATTTTAAAAGGGTAGTACCCTAAACAAGGGGGAGATGAAAACTAGAAGAATAAAATATTTTTCTCATTGACATTTTCTCAATGCAATCTTTGACACAATTGCAAAAGGAGGGAAAGTGTATCAAAGAGGAACCCCACTGGGCCCTTGCCATAATGGGCATCTGTGCTGGCTGTCAACCCACCAATAGCTGCTTGCCCAACTGTCCTAGCTCATTTGGTCAACTCCCTCCCTCACTGCAGAAATACGGGGAACTAATGTGTTAAGTTCACTTCTGCCAAGACATCACTCATAAGAAGGTACAGAGCAAGAGAGGAGTACTGCAGACAGCGAGCACAGCAGCGGTGTATAAACCGCCTCTGTCACTCTCTACAACAGCTTCCATGTGCTGTGCACAGCAGCATAGCGGCCCTGTTAGCTCAGAGGAACACCACAGAAGTCCTGAAGGATAAAGTGCTTTATTCATAAGTAAAAAGTCCACAGTATGACACTAGAAATTGTAAAGCGCTAACTGTAAACATAGTCACAATTCACAATTCTTTTTTTAAAGATAGATGTATGTATGTATGTATGTATGTATGCATGTATATGACTGCACTGTCCTTGACACACCAGTCGAGGGCATCAGATCCCATTACAGATGACTGTGAGTCACCATGTGGTTGCTGGGAGTTAAACTCAAGGACCTTTGGAAGAGCACTCAGTGCTCTTAACTGCTGAGCCATCTCTCCAGCTCCACAACCCACAGTTCTTTGGTGCTGCATGTATGTGTACCCATGAACTGACAGGTGAGGGCAGGAGACTGGTCTACTCATTAAGGAGCCAGGCTACCGGCAGCTTTGGCACTACAGCCATCAGTGAGAAACCATCCCACCCCACGCCAGGAGCCTCCTCCTCTCTCCTCCAAGTGGCGCCCAACAGCAGATAAAGTTTTAACCAAAAGGTGCACCAGAGGAATTAATACAAAGGCACTGCCCTGAAGGAGATCCCAATATAGGCCAGTAACTTGCTTTCCATAGTGACCTTAAATTGCCAAGATAAAAGTATAGCGCAATACATAGGACACCTGTTTGACAACACAGAAATATCTGTACTGCTTCATTTTAATGGTTTCCCATAAAAACAAATAAACACCTTAAGATAGTCAGGCATGGGACTGGAGAGATGGCTCAATGGTTAAGAGCACTGGCTGTTCTTCCAGAGGTCCTGAGTTCAACTCCCAGCAACCACATGGCAGCTCACAGCCATCTATAATGAGATCTGGTGCCCTCTTCTGGTGTGTCTGAAGACAGCTATAGTGTACTCACATACATGAAATAAATACAAATCTTAAAAAAAAAAAGATAGGCACGTGGGTCATGCCCTTAATGTTGGCACTCAGGAGACAGATCTCCAGGACAGCCAAGACTCCATAGTAAGAGCCTGTCTATTAAAAAATAAAACCGGGGTTGGGGATTTGGCTCAGTGGTAGAGCGCTTGCCTAGCAACCACAAGGCCCTGGGTTCGGTCCCCAGCTCCGAAAGGAAAAAAAAAAAAAGAAAACGAAAACCAAGGGGTTGGGGGTTTAGCCCCGTGAAAGGGCGCTTTCCAAGGAAGGGCAAGGCCCTGGGTTCGGTCCCCACCCCCGAAAAAAAAAAAAAAAAAAAACAACTTAGTATATTTAAAGAAAGGGTCCAAATAATCTGCTAGAAAGACCGTATAAAAATGTCGAGCTGCTGCATTTATCGCTAGTGTACCTATTATGGTGAGTAAGTGCAGGCACTTACTTACGCACACGCTAGCACAGAAAACTTTTAGGAGCTGGTTCTCTCCTTCTGCCTGGTGTCTCACTGTCTCAGCCATGCTGCTGCATACTCCAGGCTAGACGACCACAAGCTTCCAGGGGATTCTCTCTCTCTCTCTCTCTCTCTCTCTCTCTCTCTCTCTCTCTCTCTCTCTCTTTAAAGATTTATTTATTTGATGTATATATGAGTACACTGTCGCTGTCTTCAGACACACCAGAAGAGGGCATCGGATTCCATTACAGATGGCTGTGAGCCACCATGTGGTTGCTGGGAATTGAACTCAGGACCTCTGGAAGAGCAGTCAGTGCTCTTAACCACTGAGCCATCTCTCCAGCCCCCAGGGGATTCTCTTATCTCTACCTACATCTCACTATAAAAGTGCTGGGATGACAGATGTATATCATCACATCTGGCTTTTTAGGTGGGTTCTGGGGATTGAACTCAGGTCAGACTATTGTGGCAAACGGTTTTACCCACTGAGCTGACTCCCAGCCCTAACGCAAATTTTAAAAAGAAGCTAAGCAATATCACCCAAGTGCCTAGACACTGCCGTACGGTGCCTCTATAATGACACTCTGCCTACCAGTATCTGTACACTTACTAGTCATGTCTTGTTTGGGATATTCTCCTTTCCTTTACCTTTTCAGCTAAAACTAGATTACAGCTTTATGTGACTATTTCCCAATCTTTCTAATCCATAAAACCAGGTGCCTTTTGTATTAAAATGTACAAAATGAAAACACACACACACACACACACACACACAGGAATGAAATAGGGAAGCACAGGAAAATAAAACAGTTACCTTAGGATGGTAGATTTACAAATCTTTATCATCTTGTGGACTGGGGATGTTGCTCCGTACTGTCAAAGCACTTTTCCTTTAGGAGTTTTAATTGGCCGTCACAGCTTCTGCCTGTAGTCTTTGCACCTGAGGCTTAAGCAGGAGGCTCGCCAAGAGTTTGAGGTTGGCTACATAGTGAATTCCATGCTAGCCAGGGCTACATACTTAAGGAGGGGTGGGGGAAGAAAATGGAAGGACAGGAAATGAGGGGATGAGGGAAGGTAGGAAGGAAAAGAAAGGAAAAAGACAAGGCTTCATGTAGCCTTAAGCCAAGGGTGGTCTTGAATTCCTCCTGCCTCCACCTCCCAGTGCTGAGATTACATAGCCATGCCCAGCTACTTCTTGCACACTCACACAAACACGCACGCAAACATTTTCTCTCTCATTTTGTGTCGTCGTGTATATGTGTGTTGATGTGTTCTAAGTTTGGACATGTGTCACAGTGTCCGCGAGGAGGTCATAGGATAACATTAGGGATTGGCTCTCTCCTTTCACGAGGGGACCTAGGGACAACCCAGCTTAGACTATCAGGCTTGCACGGCAAGTGCTTTCACCCACTGGTCATCTTACTAAAACTACTATTTTATAATATAGGATTCTTTTCATTATAAAACAGGAAGGTTTAGGGGTTGGGGATTTAGCTCAGTGGTAAAGCGCTTGCCTAGCAAGCGCAAGGCCCTGGGTTTGGTCCCCAGCTCCGGGAAAAAAAAAAAAAAAAAAAAAAAAAACCAGGAAGGTTTAGTTTTCATTTTTAACTTAAGTCAAGGTTTAAGTTAAGGTTTAACTTACTGATCAACATGTGGCAATGATGTACAATCAACTTAGGACAAAACACAAGGTTAAATAGCCCTACAAAAAAAGTCAGCAAAACTAGCTGGGTGGAGGTGCTGCACACCTTTAATCCTAGCAAAGGGAGGCAGTGGCAGGCAGATCTCTGAGTTCAAGGTCAGCCTGGCCTACAGAGCAAGTTCCGGTACAGAGAAACACTGTCTCAAGAAACGAAAACCAAACAAAACAAAATGATAGGGCCTGGAGAGATGGCCCAGCAGTTAGGAACACTGGCTATTCTTCTAGACGATCTGGGTTCAATTCCCAGCACCCACATGGTAGCTCAGAACTGTCTGTAACTCTCCAGGTGATCTGATATCATCACCCATACATGCAGGCAAATCACCAACAAACATAAAGTAAAAATAAATAAATATTAAAAATAAAACAAGGGCTGGAGAGATGGCTCAGTGGTTAAGAGCACTGACCGCTCTTCCCGAGGGCCTGAGTTCAAATCCCAGCAACCACATGGTGGCTCACAACCATCTGTAATGGGATCTGATGCTCTCTTCTGGTGTGTCTAAAGATAGCTACAGTGTACTTATTTAGAATAAATACATAAATCTTTAAAAAAATAAATAAATAAATAAAACAAAACCAATGTTAGCAAAATTAGTTTAAAGGCAAAAGATAAAATTTAGGTCAAGTGTAGTGGTGTGCATTTTAATCCTGGCATTTAGGAGACTCCTGTTTTGAAAGGTCTTCTACTCAATTTTTACTTTATTTCTGTGAGGATGAAATAACAATTACCCCCTGTAATCACTCTTTGTTATAATTGATCTTGTAGGTTAACACAGAGTAATGAGTTGGTTTCATAGAGGCATCTTCACACATACTATACTTTGTTCTAATTCCCTTCCCCCAGCTCCCACTTTCAAGAGCTTTTTTCAATGTGAAGACTGAACCCAGGGCCTGCAATACCAAGGTAAGCACTCTTATCACTGAATTACAGCCCTATCCTCTTTTTCAAGAACCAGCCTTAAAAGTCCAAATATAAAGATATAAAACAATGTTCCCTAAAAGCAATTCCCCCCAACCACAATAATGAAAATATGGAGGGAGAGTGGGAGGGGTGAGTTGTTTAGAAATCTAGGAGCAGCAGCATGTCCTAACTCATCAGGAAAAATAAAAAAACAGTACATTCACATGTCACTTCCTGTGGTCCTTTAGCAAAAGACTAGATCCGCATCATAATGACCTACTGAAATTTAATTGGTGTTGACAAGTCCAGCAAGTCCGGCTCTGCATCTTCTCTGGCTTCACAGACCTAGTCATATCCCCAACCAGGTGTAGAAGAAAAGCCTCATTCTGTAGCAGCCATGTTTCCTTATCTCCCACTGCTGTTCTGCCCTCAGCTCTCTAGTCCATCATTCCCCAGGAGCTTTGCCCAAACAGTACCATCTCCCCATCCCCCAACAACTGAGGGCCGAACCTGGGGTCCTGTGCTTGCTAGGCAAGAGCCCTACCTGAGCTAAGTCCCCGACCCCTTTTCAGTCTTGACTGTGTCCATTTATGTAACTTTATATTTTATGTTTTATAATAAATAAGCTTATCATATGTGACCCTAATGCCAAAAGATATTTGCTAATTGAGTAAACAACCATATTGTATTTTCTGCTTATCAACTTTATGACTACCCCCCCCCCAAAAGCAAATAAGCCATTATGCTCAGCTTTCTGAAGAGGTGCCTCCTCACTGCCTCTGGCAGGTCCTTCACCAAGGATCCAGAAGGCAGCTCTGTCATTTTAAGACAACAGTCCCCAGACCTTCAAGTGGAAAAAAAGGGAGAGGGAGATGCCGGTAACATTACTATGAACCCGTGCTACCAGTGATTCCCAACCTGTGCATTTAGTAACAACAAAATGATACATCTCAGGTTGTCCTTGAACTTCTAATCTTCCTACCGTAGCTGCCACAGGATACAAAGGCAAGGTTGTGCTACCATATCCAGCTTATATGTGTTATAAACAGAATAAATAAAGCTCTAAAATATCTAAAATTAGAAAATAGGTGAATGGGGGCCAGAGAGATGGCCCAGTGGTTAAAAGCACTGACTGCTCTTCCAGAGATCCTGAGATCAAATCCCAGCAACTAAATAGTGGCTCACAACCATCTGTAATGAGATCTGATGCCCTCTTCTGGTGTGTGAGGACAGCTACAGTGCACTCACACACATAAAATAAATAAGTCTACAAAACAATAAATAAATAAACAAACAAACAAATAAATAAATAAATGGATGGGCTGGAGAGATGGCTCAGTGGTTAAGAGCACTGACTGCTCTTCCAGAGGTCCTGAGTTCAATTCCCAGCAACCACATGGTGGCTCACAACCATCTGTAATGAGATCTGATGCCCTCTTCTGGTGTGTGAGGACAGCTACAGTGTACTCACATACATAAAATAAATAAGTCTACAAAACAAAAAACAAACAAACAAACAAACAAACAAATAAATAAATAAATGGATGGGCTGGAGAGATGGCTCAGTGGTTAAGAGCACTGACTGCTCTTCCAGAGGTCATGAGTTCAATTCCCAGCAACAACATGGTGGCTCACAACCATCTGTAATGAGATCTGGTGCCCTCTTCTGGCCTGCAGACACAAATGCAGGCAGAATGCTGTACATAAAATAAATAAATCTTAAAAAAAAAAAAAGTTTAACCTATTCAATGATCTCCAGTAAGGCACAAAATTACTAATGACTAACCCAGAGCAACTAGTCTCCAGTTTCACAAATGCTACTCATGGTTAAGTGCTTTACAGTACACTTAAAAAATCCTTTAGGCTGTATTTTTACTGAGCCTCTTTTTGGTCTGTTGTTTAACTGCGTGTGGTATTTTGTGTATTAATATGATAAACAGATTTGGAATACAGGAATAATAAAAGTCTCCCATATCATCTAGGTGTGTAGTCAGGAAATTTCTAAAAGCAAAATTAAGGATGCATTTATTAGTTTGTTCCTGTCTTCAAAAGATGCAACAGCCTGATCTACACAGTGAGTTCTGGGACAACCAGGACTACAGAAAGAGACCCTGCCAATGAATGAATAAAGAAAGAAAAATAGTGGGTAGATGGGTAGATGGATGAACAGATAGGTAAGTGGGGTGCGACTATAGGTAAAAATTACTTTAGGTACTAATTACATTAGCTAGCTAGTTATTTACCTAGAATTTGCTTATATTTTGTATAAAGAAAGAAACCAGTCAGGTGTGGCACATGCCTTTAACCCAGCACTTGAGACACCAAAGCAGGCGAATGTCTGTGAGTTTAAGGCCAGCCTACAGAGGGAGTTCCAGAACAGCCAGGACTACTTAGACCTTGTCCTACAAAATCCAGTCTACTACAAGGGTTAAAACAGGTTAGGTTACATTACTGAAGAGGATTCTCTACATAAAATAAAACCTTTAAGAAAGGTGGCTCTGAGAGAGACCAGTCACTCTTTATCTAAAAGCCAAAGATAGAACACATTTCATTGAGGGAGAACATGAATTATATAGATTTTTGCCAAAATAGTCTTGTACTTTAGTATTTAAACTCTCCAAAGAGATAATGCTTTTTTGGAAGGGGAAAGATGACTCTTTAGCACTACTGTGTTAGAGTTGCTGCTACAAATACTTAATTTACTCAATGGGAGTAACAACTTGAAAGATCTCAAGGTAAAAGGCTAGTAAACAACAAAATGCAACTATTCCTGTTAGAAACCACCCTGAAATCGGGCTCTTTGCTAGGGAAGTTTGCCCAGGTGGACAGCATAAGATAGTATATAAGGGGCTGGAGAGATGGCTCAGCGGCTAAGAGCACTGACTGCTCTTCCAGAGGTCCTGAGTTCAAAATCCCAGCAACCACATGGTGGCTCACAACTATCTATGATGATGTCTGATGCCCTCTTCTGGTGTCTGAAGACAGCTACAGCATACCATATAATAAATAAATAAATCTTTAAAAAAAAAAAAAAAAGATAGTATATAAGGGAAACTGAGGTTAGCAGGAGTTTGCTTTTGTTTCACTGACTTCCCCAAGGAAGACCTTGCACCCTTATTCCAAGTCACCCTTACCTCAGCCACTAGGAAAAACAAACAGCACTGAATAGAATACATATCTGAGGAGAAAATGTTTAAGCTTTATTCTATTAAAGTACTTGGAACTGTCTCATTAAAAATATTTTAGGAGGGCTGGAGAGATGGCTCAGCGGTTAAGAGCACCCGACTGCTCTTCCAGAGGTCATGAGTTCAATTCCCAGCAACCACATGGCGGCTCACAACCATCTGTAAAGAGATCTGATGCCCTCTTCTGGTGTGTCTGAAGACAGCTACAGTGTACTTATATATATAATAAATGAATAAATCTTTAAAAAAATATTTTAGGAAACCAGGTACAGTGACACCTTTCATCCTGGCATTCAGGAGGCAGATGAGTTCAAGAGTGATGGTGGTGGGCATTATCAGAGCAAAGAAATAAACTGGTGACATCAAATACATGGAATATGGTCTAGGGTTTGTATGTACTGAATTAGTCGATATCAAATTCAGTGTGATGTGAACTGTGAATGTACGTATGCTTAGGAAAGGACCTAAAGCCAAATCTATTGAGCTGGTGAGATTACTATAAAGATCTGATTACCAAAGTCTGAGGTCTTGAGCTAGACCCTTGGCAAATGTGATGGAAAGATGTTTCTTGTTGTCCCTACACATGCAATGTGGCAGACAAAATCCCAGCCCCACAACACACACAAATAAATGTAATTAAGGAAATTAAAATACATTAAAATGTTCTTCACATGACAAGGATTATGTTTTTCTTTTCTATCATGAATATATAATGTATGTACTTTTACATTCAGTAGTTATTAATATAACAGACTCAGAATTCATTTCAGAAGTACTTTTATTTAGAAGAAATTTATAAAGCCAAAAATCAGAGGCAAAACTTCAACAGTCACAAAATTAGCAATACATTAGATCATTTCTTAGATTTAGAACCAAAAGCACACTGTAAGCCAAGACAGTGTTCAGAGGTGGTGCACCTAAGCAAACCCTGGTTGATTCTTTGATATGTAGGCTCTTTTATATGGAAAATTGATCACTAAACCTTTTACTTCATACCTAAAGGGAGAGGGGAAGGAGAGGGAAGGAAGAAGGAGCAAGACCTAAAGAACAGACAAGATGTGTTCCTTCTATCTGGATCCTTGTTGTAGATTAGCGTATACAACAGTCCACAGCAATGCATGACCTGTTAAAACAAGGGAAGGAAGCCAGGCACAGAAGGACACCACTACTATTCAGGAGGCAGAGTGGTTACTGGAGGGAGAGTAGTGACGAAAAGGACACACAAAGGTTGGTTTATAGGTACAAAAAAATACAATTAGGATTAAGTTCTCATGTTCTACAACATGGTACAGCAGCCATAATAGGCAGCAAAATAGATGTTAAAGGTTTACAACACAGAGATGTTTGCATGCTGAATGTGCTAACAACTCTAATGAGATACTACGCACTGTTTGCATTTAAATCAATACAACAACATCCCAGAGTAAGTATAATTGTGTGAAATCTAAAAGCAATTAACACAAACTAATCACAAGCTGTATACCATAAACTTTATCTGTTAAAGACTACCCAATATTTCCTTATCCATTATTGCTGTATTTACCAACATTTCTGCAGGACTGCCTATAAACAATGCCAACCGGTATTATTTGTAAACATGGCAATCAGAAGTGTAAAGATTAAGGGTAAGGGTGTGGGTTACTGGTAGATGACTTGTCTAGCAAGGACAATATTCTGGGTTCAACTTCCCAGCACCACAAAATGAAATGAATGAGTAAAATGAATTTATAGGAATTACCACTCAGAAACTAGAAAGTGATTAAAAACTTTCTCCTAATCTAATTTCAAAGGCCAAAGATTTGAGTAAGAAACTAAAAATGATCGGTTATCTAAAATTTCAGAATGAGGGCTGGAGAGATGGCCCAGTGGTTAGGAGCACTGACTGCTCCTTCAGAGGTCCAGTTCAAATCCCAGCAACCACAGATGGTGGCTCACAACCATCTGTAATGAGATCTGATGTCCTCTTCTGGTGTGTCTGAAGACTGCTACAGTGTACTTATATATAATAAAGAGATCTTTTTAAAAAAATTTCAGAATGAACTACTCTGGGAAGCAAGCGGTTTTGTTTTGTTTTTCAAAATGACTTTTTTTTTTAGACAGGGCCTCTCTATGTAGCCCTGGATAGATATCCTGGGGGTCACTAGGTGCTGGCCCCAGGAACCTACAGAAATTCGCCTGCCTCTGCCTCTTCAGTACCGGGATTAAAAGTAGGCCACCACACACAAGCTTGGAATGTTTCTTTCTAAGAAATATTTGAATGCATAAGTTCACAGAGAAATCCCTCTTGAAAAACAAACAAAAAGTAAATAAAATGAAAAGAAAGTGATTTTTAATTTTTTAAAAGTTTTTTTTATTGGATATATTTCTTTATTTACATTTCAAATGTTACTCCCTTTCCCGGTTTCCTGTCCATAAGCCCCCTATCTCTCACCCCCGCATAAGGGTGTCCCCCCCAATCCATCCCCTTTACCCCCCCACATTCCCCTGCACTGGGGGTCCAACCTTGGCAGGACCAAGGGCGTCTCCTTCCACTGTTGCCCAACACCGCCATCCTCTGCTACATATGCAGTTGGAGCCATGGGTCAGTCCATGTAGTCTTTGGATAGTGGTTTAGTCCCAAAGATTTATTTCTTTATTATATATAAGTACACTATAGCTATCTTCAGACACACCAGAAGAGGGCATCAGATCCCATTACAGATGGTTGTGAGTCACCATGTGGTTGCTGGGAATTGCGCTCAGGACCTCTGGAAGAGCAGTCAGTGTGCTCTCCAGCCTAGTTTATAACTTCGAATCATTTTTTCTCTGAACACAGTCTATGAGCCAATTTTTCTTTGAAAATCTATTTTTCCTTTACAGTAATAGTCCTGACGCTACCAGAGCCTACTGTATCTATTGTGCACGAACAGTCTGACACTAGTCTGAGTCCTGAAGAATAAAAATCCGATCGAATTGGCCAGTTTGTGCCTAGCTGTTCCAGTTTTCCCTCCGCCCCCGACTAAGTGTTCCCCTCCATCTCTAAGAGGGGTCTCACGGCAAAGCTCAGTTAAGACACCCACTCAAAATCCCTCTCTGGAACTTATTTCAGCCAGTAACCAACACAGCCACCATTGGATTTCACCAGTAACATTACTGAAAAGACCCTTGCCTCTTGAGGCCAAGAGTCCCAAAGAATCTTGGAAAGTGCGACTGGGTCCTTCCCCAGAAATATCACATAGGCACATACAATTTTGTCTGTAATTTCAAGACTCAAGAGTCAGAGTTATAATACAGCCCCAAACTCCAGAACTAAAACTTAATTTAGCATAAGTCTTCAAAGCTCAAGATGAATTCACACTTTAAGAGATCCAGGGCAAAATAACACATACATATAGAAGACTTTGTCTCCTACAATTTTTGTTACTTTATTGAGTGGAGTAAGGGGTATGCAGGTGTCATGATATGTATGAATGTGCATGCACATAGGTCAGAGGACAACTGGTGGATCAGCTCCATCCTTCCACCACGTGGGTCCTAGGACTTGAACTCAGGGTGCCAGCTTGAACATAAGTGCCTTTACTTCTGAACCATCTTGCCAACTCCACTTTCTACTTCTGAAATGCCAAATCATGCATGCTCTTATCCCAATGTACTCTCCGTAGGACTTCACATGGCTAAGCTCATGACACCTCTTCTGGCCTCTGGGGGCATTCGTGTAGATGTGGAGCACACAAACTCACACATGCGCATACATATTTTTAAAAAGATTTTTTTCTTCACTCTTGATTGTACATCTCACAATTCTCTATGACATTCGTTGATGAGTGAAAATCAACTCTTCCATTCCCAAATCTCCTTGAGTTACAATCAATTCCCACAGAACTCAAACTATCTGGGTTCTTTCTCCAACGCTGTTCTCTACCTTAAGGGCATTATAGCCAATGGTCACACAAATCACATAATGCCCAGCATCTGTCTCCTCTGACAGTACAGTCCAATAGCCTCTCACATTTCTAATCCAATGTTCGTATGTCAATCTTTTAGAAACCAGTGAGTGCTAGGGATGTTTCTGAGTGGTACAGTGCTTGACCAACACTCAGCACCACCAGTACAAAGTTACAGACAGAAAGCTAGATCTCTTGAATGCCTCAGCCCCCAGAGTCCTACAGAATAAGACCTATGCTTCACTTATGAGTGCCAATTACCAACTTCCCAAACTTCCCCAAACACATTTCCAAGTGCAAACTTCATCTTCCACTCTTCAAGTAAAATCAACTTGCTACTTCTCAAGGTGCACAACTGTTGGCCTCCCTCCTGCCTATCAGTCCTTCTCAGACTCTTAATACACATAATCCTCCCTAGTTTGTTTTCCCTTTGCCATGGTCCCTCCCAAAACTAATTCCTCCCTATTCCCACATCATTTTCTTTACCCTTTTTAATTTTCTACAAGTTATGCAAGAGTCAAACTGCTCTTTCCCCTCCAATATAAGGCCCAAGTTTTGTGACTCTGTACCTTGTATGGGCCTAGAAAATTGTCTTTAATGTCTGACAATGGCAAAACTTTTTTAATTTATTTATTCCATGTATGGGAGTACACAGTCGCTGACTTCAGACACCAGAAGAGGGCATCAGATCCCATTACAGATGGTTGTGAGCCACCATGTGGTTGCTAGGAATTGAACTCAGGACCTCTGGAAGAGCAGGCAGTGCTCTTAACTGCTGAGCCATCTCTCCAGCCCGGCAAAACTCTTAAAGTGGGGACACACTCACTCCACAAGCTTAAATTCTCAATGGAGGATATGGCCTCACCTACCTTTAAACATAAAACAAGAATTCAGTTCTGTGTTTCTTGCTCCTCATTTCTAGTCTACTGCTTAAATAGCTTTAAGCAATGTTTCACAGAGACATTTCCTCACTTCCTCTGTTCTCCGTAGGTTAGCTGCCAGCCTAACCACATTAGCATTCAGGAGCAGTAGCAGCAGCACTCACTTAAGTTCTAAAAAGCTTACAATGCCAACAGTAAAATGTAGGCTCCTGTAAAAATGGTCTTAACACAGATGCATACAAAGCTCACTCTTCGAAGGCATGCTGGAAGAGGTTCAGTATAGTTTATCCAACAGGCACTGCTTAAAAAGATGTCAAGACAACATCTACTTAAGATTATTAGCCAGACTTTTCACATCTGAAAAAAGGACATCAACTAACTTAAAAAAAAATATTTACCTGCTAAGCCATCTTGTTGACCCAAGCCTGAACTATATACTTTACCTATACACTAAGCAATACAATTTCCACAGGTAGCTGAGATCCCAAACAGATGGCCCACACGAAGAATAGCTCCTCTAACTTCAGGGATTAATGTAACCATGCATATAGATGCCTACAAATACTAGCTCTGGCCTTGGGAACTCCAAGGTTATGTGATGTTTGTGGCAGGTGAAGGCTTACGCCAACACCCCGAACCAGGCAACAGACTATGTGTCTAGGCGTCAGGAGACCCGTCCCTCAGGGTGATCTAGGACCGTGAGGAGTGTGCAATACAGACTTGTCTTAAGAGATAGCATGCAGCAAGCAAACCACATGGAACTTGGTTTGTTTTTTAATGTGTTTGAGTATCTCCCAAAAGTTAAACATTTAGTTTTTCTCCAGTTCAAAAGTGGTTTAATGTCTGTAAGTGTGAACACATTAGGACAGCTAAGGCCTAAAGGTCACATGATGAAGCCCCTGAAGTTTTGCTAAGTACACTGAGGAGACAGACATTAGCCTAATTCTGAACTGTATAGGGCGGAGGGTATAATCCAAGATACACATGATCCATTTACTTTTCTTGTGGAGTTGAAAATTCACTTTCTCAGTGAATTTCACCATATGACATTAAATAACCTCAAAGCATTCTTATTGCTACAAGATTCAAAGTTTCCAACAGTTTAGTATAGTTTGTGGTCTGCAAATGGCTATAATTGGTTTGTTTCAATTTTTACTGTTTCTCTTCCAGCCTGTTCACCTTAGAATAATGATGAATAAGTATTAACAAAGAACTAAGATGTAGCTCAATTGTTTAAAGTGCTTGCTTACCCATGCAAGAAGGTACGTGCCTTTAAACCCAGCATCTGGAAGGGGGTAGCAGAAGATTTAGAAGTTCAATGTCAACCTCAACTACAAGTTCTAGGCCAACCTGGTATACACAAATTTTTAAAGTATCAAAAGAAAGGCCAGAGAGATGGCTCAGCAGTTACAATCTCTGTCTGCTCTTCCAGAGGTCCTGAGTTCAATTCCCAGCAACCACATGGTGGCTCACAACCATCTATATATACTGGAACCTGATGCCCTAACCTGGCATGCAGGAAGGTTAGGTGTACATATAACACTCATATATCAAAACAGAATAATTTTAGGGGCTGGAGATGGCTTAGTGGTTAAGAACACTGACTGTTCTTCCAGAGGACCCAGGTTCAAATCCCAGCACCCACAGGACAGCTCACAACTGCCTGCTACCAGGAATCTGACACCCTCACAAGGACATACATGCAGGCAAAACACCAATGCACTTTAAAAAAAAATCAAAACAAAACCAGGCTAGAGAGATGGCTCAGTCATTAAGAGCACTGCCTGCTCTTCCAAAGAACCACAACTCACTTCCCAGCACATTACTCCTCTTGAGTAGATCAGGAGCACCTGTAATTTCAGCTCCAGGGGATGATGCCTTCTGTTGGACTCCAGAAGACCCAACTGGTTCTCAGTATTCACATGCCCCCACACACTACAATGATCAAAACTCCAACTCCAGAGGATGTGATACCCTCTTCTGGCTTCCACCAGCACTGAACATGCAAGAAGTGCAGACATATATGCAGGCCAGACACTCATAAGAAAGAAATGATGACACATAACACACCAGAAAAATCACTAGACTCCTAAACAACCTACTTCTACTATTATTTCTTCCTCTTCCTCCTCCTCTTTGCTAGAGATTGAACCAAGTGCCTTCCTCAAGTTAAGCACACACTCATACCACCAGGCCCCAAACAATGTGTTTCTAAAAGAAACTTATAAGCACGTGCCTCTTCAACTGCTATTTTACTAAGGGATGGTAGAAGACTGTATGTGATAAGCTTGGGCTCATGTTCTAATAAAACCATGAAAGTACAAACAACTAATATTGTGACAGAACTCCTTAAATGCCTTTCAGAAGACAACAGGCTGGTGTGAGATTGAGCTTTCAAAGTATAAACACGCACACATACAGACATGTAAATGTATATATAATGAGCATCATCGGTTACAAATACCTAAAGTAAAAGATGTCATTTTTGGAGAGATGGGGAGTGGTAATAGAGAGAGAGAGCAGTCATTTGTGAAACTCAACAGCACACAAGAGTTTCCCCCTCAACGTCTGGGTTTGAGTAGGTGAGCAAGTGTGCTTCAGTGTGGAGCCCTGAGCTTGTCTAAGAACCCGACAGAAGGTGGCAGGTGAACTTCCTGGAGAGTGCGCTTCTCAAGACTGACACTAATCTCCCCCACCTCCTCCTAAGTGAAAATAAACCAACAGGCCTTTTTATGCTGATTTTTGTGTTCTGAAACAGAACCCAACATGAATAATTGTACATTGTCACTGTTTTTCCAACATTTACTCAATGTTCTTACTGCAAATAAAAAGGTATAAAAATGTCAGCCAGGCATGGTGGTACACACCTTTAGTCTCAGCACTCTTGAGGCCGAGGTGGGCAGATCCTTTGAGGCCAGCCTGATCTACACAGAAAGTTTCAGGCCAACGACGGTTGCATAGTATTCAGAAAAAAAAAAAAAAAAAGACATAAAACTGTAATTCTAAACCACAAGAATCTTAATTTTCCCTTAAAAAGTACATGCCCTTTTTTTGTTGTTTTCCATAAACTGCTTTGTACAGACAAGCCAGGTCTGATTAACAATACAGTACTCCAGCAAAGACAATTCACAATTTTAATCACTCTAGGTTGGCCTTCACCTCCCTAACTAAATTAGCAACGGGTGTGTAATTATGCCTTAATAAAACAGAAAGCCCACAACCTTAGGTCCCACTAAGTATGTATGAATGTCGAGGTAAACCTGAAATCCCTTCTATAATCCTTCTATAATTCCAGTATTTTTGTGAAAACACCTAATTTGAGTTGGCTGGTTTTGGTTAAATGAGAATATAAACCACTAGTAGACAAAAAGTCATCTTCCCTTCTGTTGAGTTTGAGAGTATAATGAAATCAAGACTTTAAATAAATAAAGTGGGCTAAAAGACTATTGTTTTATTTCGGTGTGGGTTAGATCCCCAATTGAAAACAAAAGTCTAACTCCTATCAGACAAACAAGCAACAAAAGGCTGCCAATGTATTTTCAGCAGCAAATAGTCTGCATGTCCAATGCTCTGGGTTAGACCCCAGCAAAGCACCAAAAAATAAAGAGGAAGGGTAACACCTTCCCAAAAATCTACACTCAATGAACTGCAGTAAGTCTGCACCCAAATTAAGTCATACATCACATTACACGTGATGATCATACATTTACTTTTGTACTCATAATTAACCCTATTTTTACTACTTTATAGGGTAACTTGTCAAAAACTTTCAGACAATGTTAGGGAGTCAGGACACAACTGAATAATAGTTAAAAAAAAAAAAAAAGTTCCTCCAATGTTTCTCCTCCCCCTTTTCCCCAGAGTGAGGAACAATCCAATAACTTACTGTTCAAGACTAAAGAAAAAAGCATTTAAGAGGATCTGATGAAGACTGGGAAAAGGACCACTCCCCCAAGGACAAAAGCTGTACCCATTCTCGTTCAGAGCACTGTCCCAACTGACAGGTTCACTCCCACCAACTTTCTCCCAATAAATGGAGTTTAAACGCTGACTAAAATGTGAATTGTGCTCTGCCTACTTAAAGAATTCGGCCCAACCGATACCAACTCTAACATAAGCAATTAGTACAAGATATTTTAATGGTTGGGAAGATGGGATGACCTGTTAACAGCTCCTCCAACTGGTCAGAGCAGATATCCTTTGAAGCTCTAACAACATTAATATGCTTAACAATTTCAAGTTCTGGTGGACAGTCAGATGCACCAAACAAAGTTTGGGGCCAGCAGCAACGACACAACAGGTGAGAAACAGTGGACATCACTACAGAACATGCAATGGCAAACCCATGAATCCACGAAAGCCTGAGGATATGGGAAAGAATCAAGCACAAGACCATCCCAGACTCCCTGTTTTAACCCAGGCAAAGGCTCCGATCCTTCCGAAGGGTGCGCCACCTCCCCCTCCTGTACCCCGGGGACCACCACGCCAGTCCCGAGACAGAACCCAGGCCCCTCGGTGGGTATCTCCGCCGTAGAGGAAAACACAATGTCGCTCCTTATTTCTGCGTACAAAAGGACTTTGCGCCCTCCTCCTCGAACTGCCGCCTAGGCGCCTCCTCACAACTTGCAAGAGGGTGGGCAGCGCGCCATATTCAGCGCCCCCCAGTCCACCTGGGTAACCATCCCACGCCACCCCGGCGGGAGGGAAGCTTCGGAGGTCGCCGGCCGAACCACCAGCCTCCTCTCCCGCCAGAGACAGCCACTCCCGCGCCCCGCCCGGCCGTGCCGCGCCACCGGCGGGCCAGAGCCGGGAAGAGCCGAGGGGGCGAGCGCCGAGCCGCCGCTCCGGTCCCGCGCAGCCCACCCACCTCCCGCTCCCGGGCCCGGCGCGCTCTCCCGGGCCGCCCGCTCCCGAGCCCGTGGGGAAGGCCAGGCCCGGGGTTCCACGGCGCGGAGGAGGCCGCGGCCAGGAGAACCCGAGGCGGTAGGGGAGGCCGGAACCCAGGGGCTCTTGGGAGGGCAGCCGCCTCCCTCCCGAGCCCGCCAGGACGCCTGGGGCCTAGTGCGGCCTGCGCATCCTCGAGGTGGCAGTTTGGCTGGGCCGGGCCCGGGTCCCCCCGCCCCAGGCAGGCCAGAATCCGGCGGGGGCCCCAGGCCCCGAGCCGGGGGCGGCAGGGTGCCGGCTGCAGGGCGGCCGGCCGGCCGGCGGCGGGCGGCGTGTTGCAGGCTGCGCCGGGGCTGAAATAGCTGGAGATTGCGCGGTAGGGCACTCACCTCAGAGCGGCTGCGCTACCGTGGGCCTGCGCCGTGGAGACTGCGACCGCGCCGGCTCCTCGCAGCCTCCTGCCACCAGCGGCAATGGCGAGCGCTGCCGCCTCTGCCGCCGCCGCCGCCGCCGAGGAGGGGGAGGGGAAGGAGGAGGCACGCACGCGACGCACGGCTCAGCTTCCCCGCCCGGAGACCGCCATGATGGCGAGGCCGGCCGTCTCTGCGGCCCCAGGGAGGGGGCTTTCAGCAGCCCTCTCGCAGCCCCCGGCAGCTTCGTCGGCCTCTGGTGCCGCTCTGCAGCGCTGGCTGGGGCCGGAACCAGGAGGGCAACTGGATGAGCAAATTGAGGACGCGGCGGCGAAGTAGATCATGCCGCCCAAAATGGTTGCTAGTCCGAAGGGGCCCTCCGCTCGGTGCCGAGCGCGGGGAAGTGGGACCTCCGCTCCAAAGGGCTTCTCCCGCAGTTTCCTCGGCACGGCTTGCGTCGTCACCTCGACCCCACTCTGGAATGAGTTTTGCTTCTCTATTTCAAAGCCCTAACCAGATCTTTAAACGGGAAAGTTTTATACAAAGCAATATGGTAATTCATTCTCTTGTTCGTTAGACCAACATTTCTAAGGAGCCCTTTTCCATACTGGATGCTGTTGTGGGTGCTCCGAAGTGCACCTGTTAGCAAACCAAAAAATAAAAAAATAAGTTTAATAAAAAATTAAGTTCTTCCCCTTGCTTTCTTGGGGCGTACATGAAGCAATAGAGTGTCCTAGCTGTATGCCTAATAAGTGAGTAGACAGTGAGAAAATAAGAGGTTAGAGACATGGGGTAGTTTAGGTTGCTTTTGTTATGTCATCAGGAAGACCATCAGAACCGCTGATTGCCAGCTCCAACTGAAACCTAGAATCTTAACGTTGTTAACTTACTCTGAGAACCTGCATTTTTAACACTTCCTGGAGATTTAGTGCACACTAGATAATTTTAAAATGCCCCACATGGTGTCAGAAAACAGCTTAGCAAATAAACAATTTTTAATTGTATGCGTTTTGTTTTATGTATAACCCCCCCCACACACACACACACAGGGTTTTCTCCGTTTAGATGAGGCTGTCCCGGAACTCACTCTGTAGATCAAGCTGGCCTCGAACCCAGAGATCATCTGCCTCTGCCTCCCAAGTACTAGAATTAAAGGCCAGGGGCACCACTGCCCAGCTTAACTGGATGCCTTTTTCCCTTAATGTTTTCTAAACCGATGTCACTGACACCACCCATCCCTGAAGGAATGTCTGCTCTCTCCTCTTTGCCTCAGTTTTACATGCTCAACGATTGCGGTTGTTTTGTTTTGTTTTGTTTTTTTCTCAACTATGCAACCCTAGATGCCTAGATGGCCTGAAACTCACCATAGAGACCAGACTGGCCTCTAACGCAGAGATTTTTATCCTGCCTTTGACTTCCAAGTTCTGAGATTAGAGAAGATGTGTACCCTATGCCTGGCCATCCAATGAAAGCGTCGTTGCCCATCTTTCTTACTCTGGTCCAGGTTGCTTTCTTTTTTTTTTTTTAATTTTTTTTTTCTTTTTCTTTTTTCTTTTTTTCGGAGCTGGGGACTGAACCCAGGGCCTTGCGCTTGCTAGGCAAGCGCTCTACCCCTGAGCTAAATCCCCCACCCCCCAGGTTGCTTTCTTAGGGAGATGCTACACTTAGACTCTTCCCACCCTCCCAGCCACTGGACTTGCTCTCTCTAGTCCCTTCTTCACACTTCAACTTGAATGATTTTTTTTTTTTTTTTTTTTAGCAAATCATGTTATGTTCCTGTTTGGGATGTCTAACATCTAAAATCCTTGAGGGTGGCTTTGAGAACTTTGATGACCTCACCCACGATGCCATCTCTGACCTCATCTGCCATGTCTCTCTCAGGCTACAGAAGAATTAGGAAGTTGTTGGGTCATATATATCAAGGAACACTTACCCCCCACCCCCGCTCAGAACATTTTTCACCTGCTAGAACTTTCCATCAGAACAGCTTGTTACTTCTTTGGTCTCAGTATTGCTCTCATCCCTCATCCCCCAAGCCTGGGTGCCTTAACTTTCCTCATTACACGGGATTTACTAGCTACAGCTGTATTATCTCCCTTCTCTGCCTCAAGTAGCCCGACCTAACCTCCATTGTGTACCTGAGGTTGACCTTCTTACTCATAAGCCTTACGTCCTGGCCTCCCAAGTGGTGGGATACCAGGCCTGTGCCACCACGCTCAGTTAATGTGTGCTGGGGATTGAACCCAGGGCCTCACACATGCTAGGCAAACAAACAACTGAGCAACGCCCCAGCCCCCACACTCCCTCTCTCTTTTCATTCTCCACTGGAGCCCGTTAGGTAAGGACCACTATGGTCCCATTTGACAGATGAAGAAACCAAAACATATGGATGTACTCCACACAAATCAGATCAAGAGAGCCAGTCCTGATCCTGGCCCTACCAGAGCTTTTTTTTTTTTTATGTATATGTGTACACTGTAGCTGTCTTCAGACACACCAGAAGGGGGCGTCGGATTCCATTACAGATGGTTGTGAGCCACCATGTGGTTGCTGGGAATCGAACTCAGGACCTCTGGAAGAGCAGTCAGTGCTCTTTAACTGCTGAGCCATCTCTCCAGCCCCCTACCAGAGCTTTTTAAGGGCACTCCACACCCACTCACAAAGCACAAGAGAAACTCAGTGGGCCATGGCCAGCCAACATTCCATAAAGAAAAGAGAGTGTCAGACTGCATTAACTTCTGTGCAACTTGACATTTTCTACTACAAATGTCCTAATTTTACAAATATTAGAAAATACTAAATTACACAGAATATTTATTACCAGGGCTAATATCTTGGGATGAATGCTATAAATGGATTTGACTTTTCCATCATCTTTATATTAGTTCTGTACCTTCTTAAGTATGTTTGGGATGACATTAAGCATCCCAAACAAATTGAAATTACTGCCCCCAAGACAAACTGGCTTATCTTTGCATGAGAATGGGGGCTCTTGTCTTGGCAAGTCAAGGCTGCCTCTTGGTCAGAGGGGTTTTTATTTGTTTGTAAATGTTGTGCACTGCAAGGCAGTCACAATGTAATGTTTGCATGACCACAATGATTTTTATTTAAGGTAGTTGATCCTAATGGCCTCTTGTTTTGTTTTTTGTTTTGTTTTGCTAAGGTCAAACACACCAAGTCCTTTGTATGCAAATCTTATGTCAACAAGTTCTCGGAAGTGCTCTGTTCTACTCATCAGTTCTCCTCGATCCTCTTGCCTACTTCTTTCTGAGTTTATTGGTTAGGTTATCATGAAATTCTGGGAACCTTCACCCAGACACCTTACCCACCTGATGAGCTGTGACTGAGCTCGTTGGATGACCAAGTTTGTCATTCTCTTTCTATTCTTGTCTTCTCATTCCAAGGACAGGAAGGAAAAAGGTAGATGAGGAAGACTCTGGATGTTCTGCTGGCAAAAGTGCCTATCAAGCAAACATTAACCTGAGTTCAATCCCTAGACCTGCACCACACTATGGACACAGAGACCCTAATCCCAAAAGTTGTCCTCTGACCTCCTTGTGTCTGCCATGCTGTGCACACCTTTGCATGGCCACAATGATTTTTATTTAAGGTAGATGATCCTAATGGCCTCTTTGAGCGTCAAGGTTTAACTTAATGTGACAGATAGCTTTTTGACGATGTTGAGCAAGGGCTAAGACATTAACAGTGCAGCTTCCCTGGGGGACCAAACGTGAGTTGAGGCACTGAGATCTGTAGGAGACTCTTGTCTCTCTATCTCTTTCTCCCCTCCAGGGAAAGGCAGACTGGGAGCAAATTTACCCCCTATACCTCTCCCTAAAACAGAAGAAAATTCCATTCAACTTGAGAAACTATGAAGTAAATTCCATTTTCCTGGAAGATTAAAAGCCAGGAAATTATTGAGAGGTGACAAGAGCTGTCTTTAGCATTCAAATAGGCAGTTCAGCTATGTCATGCATCATTACACACACACACACACACACACACACACACACACACACACACACACACACACACAAAAGAAGGACAAATCCTTCAAATCCTTGGGCTATACACAGGGGCTTGGGCAACTCCAGCATTGGGCCGAGACTACAAATAGCAATCCCGCCAACCAGTTTGGTGTGACTCTGTCTTGCTAAGAAGTAAACTCAGTGGTTAAGAGCACTGGTTGCTCTTCCAGAGGACCCAGGTTCAAATTCCCAGCACCCACATGGTAACTCACAACTGTCTGCAACTCCAGTTCCAGGGTATCTGACATCCTCACACAGACATACATGCAGGCAAAACACCAATGGACGTAAGATTTTTTTTAAAAGTTAAAGTAAAAATTATCTTAAAAAAAAAAAAAGACATTTGGACATTAATGGGTGGGGAAATAGACTGAGATGACCAGTGTCTAGCCTAGTCTACATGATAGCTTGGGAACAGATATCTAATCACTAAGTTCCATTTTTGGTTGTAAGATTGTTTCCAGGGACTTCATTGAGCAGAGATGGCTGGTTAACATAGGACCCCCACGTTCCTAGGTGCCCAAGTCGTATCTTTTCCGTACTGTCTTCATATCAGTCACTGAGAGATGCTCTGAAGTTTCCTCGCTGGTGGGAATTAGGGTGGAGCAAGCTAACAGAAATGGAGAGGAAAGGACCAATGTAAGCGGGGGAAAAGTCAATACTGCTTGGTGACTGAGGAGACAGCTGAAGGGCTACAAGGGTGACAGAGGGTGACCCAAGGTTTTCAGGGCAGAATGGTGGCCGGATGGAACTGAAAGTGTCCTGACCTTGCCAAAAGGGAAGTCAACTTAGATACAGGATGTCTGGTTTCCAGCAGATGGAATGGTGGCCGGCAATCGGGAAGCCTGCTGCTTCAGGATTACCCTGGCACAGCCAGCAGCTCGGAACAGAATTGGGAAAGACAGAAGAGTAACTGGCTGAGTAGAAGCTGTCAGAAGTCAGGGGTAAAGGGTTGGACGGAAGAATTCGAGAGAGGCTGAGAAGTTTCATTTTGGAAGCAGGGTTTTTTTTTTCCTTTTTTTTTTTTCCGGAGCTGGGGACCGAACCCAGGGCCTTGTGCTTCCTAGGCAAGCGCTCTACCACTGAGCTAAATCCCCAACCCCTGGAAGCAGGTTTTATTTTGAGTGTGGTGGAGCGTGTTTTCCAGTATTAGCTCCCTAATACTTAGCTAATAGTTCTGAAAGAGTGCTCCCTTTAAAATGAGATCATCCCATCATTCCATTCATTCATTCACCTTCAGGTTCCCTCTCTGGAAACGTCCCTCATCACAGAATGCCCATACTAATCTTGCCGATGTTATAAAGCCTCCCTCTCCTCGGCTCCCATTCCTGGTGGTCATCCGGCCAGAACTGGGTCAATGTGTGTTTTCTGTCCCAGGAATTTAGAAGATCTGGCTAAGACACAGAGACTAGAAACTGAGAGCTGAGTCTCCTTCTTGACGAAGCTGTGGAGATGCGGCCATGAACACTACCAAGGTCCTCAGGATCGTCCTAGCCCTTCATAGGTTCCTGGCTCAAAGGGGACCAATTGAAAAATCTCACGTCTCCTCCCCCAACCCCTACCCACTTCATCCCTCCTTCCCTTCCTTCTTCCCTTTCTCTGTTTCTGTACTGAGTTACATCTTAGATGTCGTGGGAGGTGCAGTCAGAGGCCATTTTCTACCCAAATAATTGAGAAACAGGAAGTCTATCAGTTGTCTGAAGAGTGAGGCAGAAGCACAGAGAGGGAGCCCGAGGGAGAGGGAAACAGGGTTCCCAGTGTGTTGGTAAAGCTTCATTGTCAATTCCATACACTTTAGAATCACACAGGAGACATCTTTCTGGACATGAGGGACTCTCCAGAGAGGTTTACTGGGGACGACTGGCCCAGCCTGAATGTTAACAGCACCACCCATGGGCTAGGTACTGGACCAAATAAAAAGGAGAAAACAAGGCAAACACCAGCCCTTTGCTGTCTGTTTCCTGACTGAGGATGTGATGTGACAGGCCTGGCAAGAAGGACTGCACCCTCAACCTAAAATCAACCTTTCCTCCTCGCGTGGTTTCTTGTCAAGTACTGGTCATGCAGATGAGCAAGGCTAAGTGAGCAAGCCCCAGGGCTCCCCGACTGTTCTCCTGAGCTATAGGAACTCACACACACTCACCACTCACGCACACACACACCACATTCACACACACACTCACCACATTCACACACACACACCACACACCACATTCACACACACACACATTCACACCTCACACACCACATTCACACTCACACACCACAAAACACACACACACACACTTTCTTTCACACTCTCACACCACACACGCACCACCACCACCCAGCACCCAACCCTCCCACACTCCACCCACACACCCACACACACACACACACTCCCACACACACCTCACCCACACCCCACACCACACACACACTCCACACACTCACACACACACACTCACACACACACACACACACACACACTCACACACACACACACACACACACTCACACACACTCACACACACTACACACACACTCTCACACACACTCACACACACACACACACACTCACACACTCACATTCACACACACACACACACACACACACACACACACACATTGTGTGCAATGCAGCTTCCTGAGTAGCCCCTAGTAATCCCCTTTTTGCTGAAAGCACTTCTAATGGGCAGGCGCTTCTAATGCGGTTTCAATTGCTCACATGTGCTGGGTGATGAACCTGGTGAGAAGCCCACAAGAACCCAGGGTGGTGCCCTCATAAAGGAGCTTACAGCAGAGGGCAGCAGACCTACTTTGTGTTCCAGTTGCCATGGTTGAGCTAGGAACAGAGGATACTTTAAAGATGAGCCAGCCACGCTCTTGGGGTTTAGAGGAGGCCTAAGCAAGGCAAGGGCTTGAGAGACCCAGAGAGAGACACGGAGAGCACAGAATCATTTGAGAGATTTATTTGTATTATTTAATTATGTGTGAGTACAACTTCCTTCGAAGTCTAGAGGTGTCAGATCCTCTTTGTAGCTAGAGTTCTATATGGTTGTGACGCACCTGCCATGGGTGCTGGGGACCAAACTTGGGTCCTGTAGAAGACCAGGAAGTGCCCCTAAGCACTGAACCATCTCCCCATTCCAGAGGGCTCAAGCAGAAGGAGATACCTGCTCTTGGGGGCTGTGAATGTGGGGGTCACCACTGACCACAGCTGAGGGTACTGTCTCCACAGTCTTGCACATTGGGTGGCTTCCTGGGCTCACTGTCATCTAGCTTTGCTCACAGTAGGGGTCCGAGAGGGCTTCATAAGAAAGTTAGCAAGCTGAGCCTGGGAGGAGGAACAGTAGGACTTGGGGGCAATGCTGTATGCCCCAGTGTAAAGTTGGAAGGTTCCAGCTCTCAGGCAATCATCCTCCAGGATCATGAGACTCCAGTGTGACATAAGTATCTGAGGCCAGAAGGGAGAAATCAAGACTAAGAAGAAAGGGGAGAACAGAGTTTCTGCATGCAGGTGTGCTGCTAAGTCCCTTCCCAGGGGGAGGGGGGGAGAAGATGTAAACGCAGTCTACCCCTCCGTCTGAGGTCCCAGCAACAAACTCAACACAATTCCTTTCACAGTGCATAGGTGAAGAGTGACCTATAAAGGTCAGAAAGTCTGTACCCAGCAGGAATGAGGACTTTCCCAAAGCCAAGGCTATGTAAATGAGCCCCCAGACCCTCCCAGTCTTCCCTGGCCTATATACTCTAGCTTTTCCCTAAGGCCTCCTGTAATTGAGACACACACACACACACACACACACACACACACACACACACACACACATATATACATATATATATACATATGTGTGTGTGTGTGTGTCAATTACAGTAGTAGTAGTAGTAGTAGTAGTAGTAGTAGTAGTAGTATTTGGATTGGCAACAGAGGTTATGAGACAGGGCCTTGCTAAATGGCTCTGGCTGTCCTGAAACTTACTGTGTAGACCAGGCTAGCCTCAAATGCACAGAGATCCACCCACCTCTGTCTGCTGTGATGCTAGGATTAGAAGTGCACGCCACTATGCTTGGCAGGAGTGATATTATTAAGCTAGAAATGATGCTATCAGAACCAACCTTAATGAACATCATTAGAAAAACAGTATATAGTTGATATCATTTGGCAGTTGATTGAGAGACAAGGACATAGAAAATAATCAGAAATATAGTTAAGCACTATACAGCTACACCAAAGGAAGAGAAAGCATTCAGTTAAAGTCTCTCCCCCCCCTATATGAAAAATATAAGGGGTACACAGGATTTTGTTTTAGAAAAAGCTCTTTGTGAGCACAGAATTTCTGGTGGGCAGGCACTTGCCTTGCAGGGTTTCAGTTGCTTCAATCGGTTGACTCCATACTCCAGGTGAGGCACTAAGGACAGTAAGGCCAGCAAAGGCTGGAACAGTGTCACTGTAACAGAGGTCGGGGCCTCGGAAGCAGATCTGTGTGACCATGTGTGAGCACATGTACATCAGATTGTTTGCTTGTTTGTGAGGTTTTTCCAGACAGGGTTTCTCTGTGTAGCCCCGACTGTCCTGAAACTCATTCTGTAGACCAGGCTGGCCTTGAATTTACAGAGATCTGCTTACCTCTGCGTCCTGAGTGCTGGGATTAAAGATGTGCACAGCACTGCCAGGCTTGTACAGCTGATTTTTGTAAGGGAAGGGATAATGTGTAAATTAACAAACATTCTCATAATTGCAGAACCTGTACAGGATACATGATAATGTTCTAGTCAGTTAAAAAAACACATATACACTAGTAGTCTCACAAGATCATATGGTCTATGGGTATGGAGGTGTACCCTGTACTGTAAGCATTCCTGCTCAGGGTGGAAAATTATGGGAATTTTGAGGCCAACCTGGGCTACCTAGCAAGACTCTGTCTCAAAAAAAAAAAAAAAAAAAAAAACCAAAAACAAAAAAACAAAAAACAAAAAAAAAAAAACCAAACCCAAGTTCTTACGTGTAACTGAGATATGCTAATAATAATGTAATCACATTGGTTGAGAAATGGAGGCAGGGAGATCGAGAGCTCAAGGTCATCCTCAACTGAGTTCACGGCCAGTTGGGACTGTCAGAAGACTGGCTCCCAAATAAATAGTCAGGTTCAAGTGTTAGAAGGAGAATCTATGAGTTTAAGGATGTGGCTGGAGAGCTGGCTCAGTGGTTAAGAGCATTAACTGCTTTTCCAGAGGTCCTGAGTTCAAGTCCCGGCAACCACATGGTGGCTCACAACTATCTGTAATGGGATTCTATGTCCTCTTCTGGTGTCCGAAGGCAGCTACTTTTAATAAATAAACAAATACATACTTTTTAAAAAGTTTATACAGCCTATAAACAATACTGTACATTGTGATTCACATTATAAATGTCTATCACAACTCTGAAACCAACTAATGATGGTTTCCTTAGAGCATGTCCATCATTAAAAGATGTATGACTGTATGTCCTAAAGACATGGACACGGGCGATGGCAATATGGTCTGTTAAGGTGGAAAATTAGGGGGGTTGGGGATTTAGCTCAGCGGTAGAGCGCTTGCCTAACAAGCGCAAGGCCCTGGGTTCGGTCCCCAGCTCCGAAAAAAAGAAAAAGAAGAAGAAAAAAGAAAAAAAAAGATGGAAAATTGGAATCTGGAGGTCATTAGTGGGAGAGGGTCTTTTCAGAGTTTATCATTTGAATATTTAGACCCTTGAAGCATTTGGGTACATCACCTAGCAGAAAACAATTCCTGAAAGTTACCTAAACAAAACTAATACCCAATCCCAAAGATGATAGTAAGCCATCAGCGGGTGACAAAAGCTATCAGCAGAAATAAAGAACCCAAGAAGAGAGGTTTCTTTGAGAAAAAGAACATTGTACTGGACTGGGCCTGAGATGCCAGCCGGCAGCCTACAGGTGAAGGCCAGCATGCAGCGTGGGACTTAGAGACACTCGTGAAAGCCCCAGGCCAGACTTGTTTCTGAAATGGTAGAAACAGACGTCAGAATTCATGGTGTATGAGAGAGGAGGCAGCTACAGTAGACTGCAGGGAGCAGCGGAAGCCCTGAGCTGGTGAAGTTCTGAGTGAATGACATGGGTACAGCCTGATGGGGACTCTAAGACCAGCTGACCTATGGGAAACTGTCCAAGCAGGCACCCACGTAAGCCAGGCTCGAGAGGAGCAGCATAGCTTCCCTCGGGAGTCAGAGTGTGTGTTTCTGAACTGTTCCTCGGTGTATCGGAAGAGAACAACTGTAGCTTCCTTCTCCGGGATGTTTAAAGCAGCAGACTGATCCCTACAGAGACCTCCTACGGACTACAGTCCCTTCCCCGGTGCTGTACCACTGGGCTCCAGAACTGTACACATGTCTGTGTGTCTGTCCTCCACTCTCTCACTTCTCCTAGCCGGAATTCTAGGACCCAGGCCGTGAGGGTCAAGGCAATAGGTGATCCTTCAGGAATGGTGGGTTAAATTAATTAACGGAATTATGACAGAGAAAGCTTGTGGGTCACAGTTGACCACACGCCTATTTAAATCTGTAGACTTCTGGAAAAGTCGGTAGAAAGAGGAAGGTTGGAGAGAGAAAAGGAAACTGGGGGGAGGGGCGGAGGAGGGTGTGGAAGCGTTGATAGCTCCTCTAACTTCCTGGTTGAGAGGCGGCCCGTAGTCCACAGATTTCTCAGGAGCCACAGCGGAGGTTAGAGCAGGCTTTGAATATGGGAAGCAGCAAGATGGTGAGAGGGTGGGCCACCCATGCGGGGACCCCAATCTACATTAGGACCCACTTTTTATGCAGCCCACAAACATCTGGGTGGCCAGCCTCCTCATCTCATGCTAGCTTTAAGCTACATCCTCAGTCTGCCAGAAGTCGTATGGGCTTTGTTTGTTTGTGGTCATTTCTATTTTCATTTTTATTTTATTTTATTATTTCGAGACAGGGTCTCTCACTTAGTCCTGACCATCCTAGAAATCACTTAGACCAGGCTAAGCTCAAATTCAAAGAGATCAACCTGCATGCGACAATTTTTCTTTTACTCTCATTTTTTAGTTTAGACTGGCCTCCAACTCTGAAACCCTCTCCCCCCACACCTCACCCCAGCCTCAGTCTCTGAATAGGTGGGATTCCTTGCCTGTGTCACTGGGCCTGGTTCTGCTTGTCTGGGACTGTAGTTTTTCAACAGTCAACCTGGGAGCGTTTGTGTTTGTCAATCTGTGGACCCAAGGCTGACGTCAGTCCAGCATCAGAAGGCAGAGGCAGGTGGATCTCTCTAAGTTCAAACCCTGCCTAGTCGACATAGTGAGGGCGAGACCAGCCAAGGCTGCATCTGAGACCCTGTCTTGAAAAATAAACAACAGAACACCCAATGTTGCACTCTGACCTCCACATGCATGCCACGGCATATGAACACCATCCCCATCAAACACACGCATGCACGAGTGTGCACACACACACCAACACACACACACACCCACACCAATAAAAATCCTTTTTCTAAAACTTCCTTTAAGTTGTGGTGAAAAACCACATATTAGGGCTCTAGGGTTAGTGCTACGGCCCATGGGTGGTTCCCACAAGGGAAAATTATTTCTCTAGACTCTAGAGGTCAGAAGTCAAAAGCAAGGTGGTATCAGGCTTGGTTTCCTCTGAGGCCTCCCGTGTGTGTGAGCATACCCTATCTCTCTCTGTCTCTCTTTCCACACTCCCCCACGCCCTCTTTTTTAAAGATAAGTTTTCATGTATCCTCACACTGGCCTCCAGCTTGACAGATAGCAGAGAATGACCTTGAACTTTTGACCTCCTGACTCCACTCCTGAGTGCTGGACTTACAGGCCTGTCCCAACACCTGTGGTTTTATGCTGTATTGGGGACTCAACTAAGGGCTTCAAGCATACTAGACAAGCACTCTACCATATGAACTGCCTCCTCTGACACATATTTCCTCTTCTTATAAAGCTTATGACCCACCGTAATGACTGTGAAAGCCAAATGGAAAAGCTCCCAATGGTTAAAGCTGGAACAACTTGGGTAGCTGAATACATGAGGTCATATTATACTGGATTATTATCTAAAATATATTCCTTATATTGTGTGATTGAAATAATGGGGATAAAGATTCTTCAAAGGAGGGGTTGGGGGTTTAGCTCAGTGGTAGAGCGCTTACCTAGCAAGCACAAGGCCCTGGGTTTGGTCCCCAGCTCCACAAAAAAAGAAAAGAAAAAAAAAAGATTCTTCAAAGGAAAAATAAATTTACAGAGTACCCCAACCATGAGACTGAGGTCTATGGCAACCGTGAATTTATATTTTTATATGATATAAATAATATGACTTCCCCCCACCCCCTTCCGAGACAGGGATTCTCTGTGTAGCCTGAACTGTCCTGAACTCACTCTGTAAACCACACTGGCCTCGAACTTGGAGATCTGCCTGCTTATGCCTCTCAAGTGCTGGGATTAAAGGCATGTGCCACCACCACCACCACCACCACACTGCCCAGCTATAATTGATATTTTAACTTCAATAGTCTTCCTTTTAAAACCCCATAAACCAGGGCTGGAGGGACTGCTCACTGGCTAAGAGCACTGGCTGCTCTTTTAGAGACTACAGGTTCAATTCCCAGCACCCACATGGCAGGCCATAACTGTTAATAACTCCAACTGCGGGTGATCTGATGCTTCGTCTGGCCCACACATGCACTAGGCACACATGTGGTAGAGACAGACATCCAGTCAGACAAACGCCCATGCACATAAAATAAAACAATTCTCACGAGCTGGAGCTCCAGCCGAATCATGACTTTCTCACAAGACAAATCACAACTGCAGAGTGTCTTACCAGCACCCCTCGAGTCTGTCAAGATAATCACAATCTAAGAAACTGTCACAGCCAAAAGAAGCGGAGGAGCTATGGTGACGAAGTGAGGAATCATGGGATCCTGGAGCCAAAGGAGATGAGGTAACATCTAAGGACTCCTGAATCTAGGGTCTATTTGTGTTAGTAATAAAGCACAGAGGCCGGGTGTTCCTCAGTGGTAAGAACGCACACCTAGATGGAGACCCTGGGTTCCATCCCTAATCTCAGCAAAGAAGATGATGAATCAAAACTGCCTGGTCAGGCATGGTGGCTCATCCTGCACCCCCAACACGTAGGAGCGGGAAGAATACACGGAGTCTGAAGCCAGCCTAGGTTAAAGGGTGAAACACTGTCTCAAAAACAAACAAGTTTTCAGGCTGTCAATAAGTTTTGTGGTAGCAGTCAAGGTGGTGGTGGCAGTGATGGTGGTGGTGATGGCAGTGGTGGTGGTGGTGATGGTGATGGTGGTGGTGGTGGTGGTGGTGGTGGTGGTGGTGGTGGTGGTGGTGGTGATGGTGATGGTGGTGGTGGTGGTGCTGATGTGGTGGAGGTGGCAATGGTAGTGGTGGTGGTAATGACGGTGGTGATGGCAGTGATGGTGGCGGTGGTAGCGGTGGTGGTGATGGTGGTGGCGGTGGTGGTGATGGTGGTGGTGGTGGTGATGGTGGTGGTGGTGGTGATGGTGGTGGTGGTGGTGATGGTGGTGGTGGTGGCAGTGGTGGTGGTGGGCAGTGATGGTGGCAGTGGTGGTGGTGGTGGTGGTGATGGTGGCGGTGGTGGTGATGGTGGTGGTGGCAGTGGTGGTGGTGATGTGGTGGTGGTGGTGGCGGTGGTGGTGGTGGCAGTGGTGGTGGTGCTGATGATGGTTGTGAGGGTGGTGATGGTGGAGGGGTCAATGGTAGTCCTGGTGGTGATGGTGGTAGAGGTGGTGACCACAGTGTTTCACAGTGGCCTTGATGGTGACAGCAGTGGTGATGGGAGTGATTCCCAATGGCAATGGAGATGGTGGTAGTGGTGGTAGTTCTGGAGCTCAACATCATGGCCCACACTAAAAAATCTTCCTTTTCAGCTGAAGCCCCATAGGAAGTTTGGGAGCCATCTCTTCTTCCATCATTGAATAAGAAAAAACAAACAAAAAAACCCTGAAAAAACTAAAACTTCTCAGGCCTCCTTTGACCTAGGAGAGAGCTGAGGTCACAGGGCAAAGCAATGCCCACAGACACAATGCATTTCCTGTTGAAGGGATCTCTGCCCATTCAGAATGACCGTGTCGACGTATATCGTTTCCTCAAGATGACAGTAAGTCTTTTTAGATCTCCACATACACTATGTCTACACTATGGTCTAAAGAAATGACCAAACGGCCAGCTGTCTGTCTGTCTTTTAAAAAATATTTATTTAGTTAGTTTATGTATATGACTACACTGTAGCTGTCTTCAGACACACCCAGAAGAGGGTGTCAGATCCCATTACAGATGGTTGAGAGGCACCATGTGGTTGCTGGGAATTGAACTCGGATCCTCTGGAAGAGCAGTCAGTGCTCTTAACCACTGAGCCATCTCTCCAGCCCCAAATGGCTATATTTTTAACATAAAGATATCCACTGCATCCAACATCCTGTGGGATAGTGGGGGGAGAGCAGCCACAGGGTCTCATGTAGACCAGGATGGCATCAAACTCCTTGTGTGGCTCAGAATGACATTCGCCACCTGGACTTGCTGTGTCTGCCTCCCTAGTGCTGTGATTACAGGGTGGGCAACCTGGACCAGCACACTGTTTACAAGACGAGGGACCCCAGAGGTCTGTGCCTGGACTTGGGCTCTTTATGTGCCATTAGACTTCTCAGATCTTAACTTACTTAAACATCTTTCAGGGTTATAGAGACTCCCCTTGACAGAGTGTTTGCTTAACATGTGTGAGGACCTGGGTTCAATTCCCAGCACTTCACAAACCTAGCATAAAAGTCCCTGCCTGTAATCCCAGCACTGGGGAGGATCAGACCGTTCTCACAGTCTCACCTTGTCTCAAAAAACCCCAAACTTTCAAAAGGAGAAAAGAAAAGGTTAGAATAATTAATTATAAATAGATATAAATGATAAAAGTTATTATTATCATTATTTCCTTCATTTTTTTTTAAACACTCTCTTCTTTAAAAAAAAAAAAAAAGCCAGGCATAAGGGCATACAACTTTAATCCCAGCATCAGGGAGTAAACGGCAGCAGGCAGATCTCTGTGAATTCAAGGATAGCCTGATCTACATAGAGAATTCTAGGACAGCCAGGGCTACATAGAGAGACCATCTCAAACAAACAAACAAAATACCTGGCAGCCAGGCACATGTTAGCAATCTGGGAGGCAAAGGCTGGACTATCCCTGTAAGTTCAAGGCCAATTTAATTTATACAGAGAGTTCTAAGTAAATCATGGCTACATAGGGATACCCTGTCTCACAAGAAAAGTTTTTCCTTGGGCTAAGCCTTGTGGCCTAGGCCAGTAATTCCAGCTACTCAAGAGGCTGAGGAAAGGTTAGAAGTACAAGATGGCTCAGTGATTAAGAGCACTGGCTGCTCTTCCAGAGGACCCTGGTTCAATTCCCAGCATCCTCATGGCAGCTCACACTGTAACTCCAGTTCCAGGGGACCCCACACCCTCACATAGACATGCATGCAGCATACCAATGCACATAAAAATAAATAAAAAAAAACCTTAAAAAAAAGTTGAAGTCCAGCCTGGACTATATAAATGAGTTCAAGGCCAGCCTGGGCATTTAGTGACACCCCATGTCAAGATAAAAAGTAAAACTGGGCATAGTGGTATCCCCCTAAAAGCTTAGCTTTTGGGTTTATGAGTTCAAGGACAACCTCTGTTACCAACCTCTGATATCAAATCTGAGGCCAGCCTGGGCATATGAGACCCTGTATCCCAGAACCAAAACAGTGACAAAAGAGAGGGAAGGGAAAAGCAAGGAAGCTGCAGTGACTGACTCGCTTGTAGTCTTACTGCCTGGAAGACTGAGGCAGGAGACTGGTACAAATTCAGAGCCCACTTAACCTATGTAGTGAGTACCAGCCCAGTCAGGTCTACACAGCAAGCCCTTGCCTCACCAAGCAAGCACAGTTCCCAACCAACCTTATTTCAAGTGCATCTTCGGTACCTAGGATTTCCTCAAAGGAGATCTGACATGACAGCATTTCTTCACGCTCACCCTTACAGGCCCAGGATGCCGTTCACGGGAGGAGTGCTGGCCCAGTGCTTAAGAGGCTCTGAGTTTGATCCCTAATACTGAGGAAAATTTTAAAATAAATAATCTCAAATTTAAAATTTTTATTTTATTTTTTTTTTTGAGACGGGCTCCTGATATGTGCCTACCCTGGATTTAAAGATATCATTCTCCTGCCTCAGTCTCCTGAGTGCTGGGAATACTAGTTGAGACATCACAACCAATAATGTTTGTGTTTCTTAAAAAAAAAAAACCAAATTAAACAAATGCGTTACACAGTATCATCACATCCTAAAGAAATCAGAAGAGGTGGCTTAAGAGATGGCCCAGTGGTTAAGAGTTTTACTGCTTTTTCACAGGACCTGAATTCAGGTCCCAGCACCCACATGGCAGCTCACATCTGCTGCCTCGATCCCAGAACTTCAGTGTGTTCTCTTTTGACACTTCTGCACACACACATGGGGTACACATACACACACTCAAACACGAACACACACACATGTGAATAAATATTTCTGAAAAAAAAAAGTGTGGTGCAGAGTGACAGCTAGCCTTGGTTGTCAACTTGACTGCATCAGGAATGAACGACCCTCCAGAAATGGAGGGCACACCTGTAAGAGATCTCCTGCTTGGTCTGAAGTGGGCGAATCCACTTTTAGACAAGCTCTTTGAGGGAAGAAGACCTTTGACCTGGATCTTGAAGTGGGAAGACACACACCTTTAATCCAGGTCTTGCGGCTGGAAGACACTGGAAGCCATGTAAGGACGTGGAAGAAGGACACTTTGGTCTTTGTCTGCTTGCCCTCGCCTTGCTAGCACATCCATTCCTTCACTGGCACTGGAGACCTCTTCTTTGGGAATCCGGCACATACTGAAGACCGGCTGAGACACCCAGCCCCGTAGGACTCAGCAACTGTGGGATTCTTGGTCTTTACACTCACAGCTGGCTTTTGTTGGATTGGCTGGACTGCGGTCTGTAAGTCATTCCAATAGGTTCCTTTATATAGATTTAGAGAGGATTCAGTCCATGTTCTGTGACTAGAGAGCCCGACTAATACATGTGGTTATACACACCCTCGGTCCGAAAACTTGAGAGGCAGAGGCAGGCAGATCTCTATGAGTTTCAAGGACAGCCTGGTCTACATAGTGCATTCCAGTCTAGTCAGGGCTACACAGTAAGACCCTGCCTCAAATAAAAATAAACAAACAAATAAATAAATATATATTAAAATAGGGCTGGAGAGATAGTTAAGAATACTAGCTGCAGGGGAAGGGGATTTGGCTCAGTGGTAGAGCGCTTGCCTAGGAAAGGCGCCAAGGTCCTGGGTTAATTCCCCAGCCCGAAAAAAAAAAAAAAAAAAAAAAAAAAAAAAAAAAAGAGTACTAGCTGCTAGCGCAAGGCCCTGGGTTCGGTCCCCAGCTCCGAAAAAAAGAAAAAAGAAAAAAAAGAGAACACTAGCTGCTATTCCAGAGGACCCACATTTGATTCCTGGCACTCACATGGGAACTCGTAATCATTTGTAACTCCAGTTCTAGGGAATCTGGCACTTTCTAGCCTCCAGCAGCACCATACACACATATACATAGGCAGGGAAAACACCCATAACATAAAATTAAATTAAAAAAAAAAACCCTGTGACTTTTCATTAAAATGAGGTTGCTGAGGAACTCACTCTATAGACGGGCTGGCCTTGAACTCACAGATCTGCCTGACCCTGCCTCCCAAGTGCTGGGATTAAAGACGTGCTCTACCAGGTCCCATTTCCACTCAGAAGGAAGAGACAGGCAGCCTGGTCTACATAGAGAGCTCTATGTCAACCAAGAATACACAGCCGGACCCTGTCTAGAAACCTCAGACAAAACAAAAGAGAAGTTAGTGGGGTTTATCACGTCGGAGCCGTATTGGATTCTTGTGGAGGGCACAACATCAGCACACACAGACAGGGCAGAGAACCAGAGGAGAAGGAAGGGCAAAACGATGAACTCCTGGGGTAATGTGACCTTTGGGGCTTGCCCTAAGCAATGGAGGTTAAATGGAATGAATGTATAAATAAAAGAACAACAGTAACACAAAGTTTCTTAGTAACAAACCTCAAGGGGCAGTGAGCTGGCTCAGAGCATAAAAAGCACTTGCCACCAAGGCTGGTGACAACTCAAGTTCAAATCCCAGGATCCACATTGTGGAAAGAGACAGCCAACTCCTGCAATAAACTGTTCACCGACCACAGGACAGACTCTCTCTCTCTCTCTCTCTCTCTCTCTCTCTCTCTCTCTCTCTCTCACACACACACACACACACACACACACACACACAGACACACACACACCTCATACACCTCACACACAAATATCAAGGGGCTGAGATGGCTCAGTGATTAAGAACACTGGTCGTTCTTCCAGAGGACCCAGTTCACCCACATGGCAGCTTAACAACTTCTGTAACTCCCGTCCCAGGGGATCCGACACCCTTCTCTGGCCTCCCCAGGCACCAGGTACATACCTGGTATACAGATATACACGCATACCAAACACTCATACACATTGTGATGCTTGCTAAATGTTTGGGTCAGGGAGTGGCACTATTAGGAGGTGTGGCATTGTTGGAGTAGGTGTGTCACTGTGGGTGTGGGCTTTAAGTCCCTCGCTCATTCTAACTCTCTGGAAATGAGTCTTCCACTAGCAGCCTTCAGATGAAGGTGTAGAGCTCTCAGCTCCTCTTGCACCATGCCTGCCTGGACTCTGCCATGCTCCCACCTTGATGATCATGGACTGAGCCTCTGAACCTGTAAGCCAGCCCCAATTAAATGTTGTCCTTATGAGAGTTGCCTTGGTCACGGTGTCTGTTCACAGCAGTAAAACCCTAAGACACACATAAATAAAATACATTTAATAAAGAACAAATACCAAGCATCCGTTTCCTCCTTATTATCATTTACTTTTTTCCTCATTGATCAGTCCCTGATGCAGGCTAGGTCTGTGTATTTTGATGGGCTGGGCTTCCTTTCAGATCTCTCATCTCTTTTCATGTACAGTTCCCTCCATCTTGTATTTCCGTACGATTCTTTTTGTCACTGGAGAAACTGACAAATGGCGTTGGTGAGCTTCAACTAATTAGGATTTTGCTGATTGGATCTCCTTTAGGTACCAGATTGATTTTTGTTCAATGATCCGGGTGGAGCAAGGTTACTCCCTTGGCGCTGTGCGCCTTCGTCTGTAGGAATATAACATCGAGCTGTCTCTCTCTGATGATAGCTTCATCGACACCTCATAGAGGGCTTGTGAGATGGCTCGGCAGGTAAAGGCATTTGCCACCAAGCCTGAGGACAAGTTCCTCAGAACCCACAAGCTAGAAGAACGGGATCTGCATTCCTGCAGGCTTTCCTCTGACTCTCTACACAAGCACTGTGGCACGACCACGGGTACCCAGGAAGTATATAAAAAGACAAACAAGGGTGGGCCTGTTGTTGCAAACTTTCATCCCAGCACTGGCAGTATCTCTGTGAGTTCAAGGCCAGCCTGGTCTACAGAGCTAGTTCTAGGATAGCCAGGACTGTTTGTTACACAGAGAAACCTTGCCTCAAAAAAACAAAAAACAAGGGCTGGAGAGATGGCTCAGCGGTTAAGAGCTCCGACTGCTCTTCCAGAGGTCCTGAGTTCAATTCCCAGCAACCACATGGTGGCTCACAACCATCTGTAGAGAGATCTGCTGCCCTCTTCTGGTGTGTCTGAAGATAGCTACAGTGTACTTATATATAATAAATGAATAAATCTTTAAAAAAACAAACAAACAAACAAAACAAACCCCAAACCCAACAACAACAAAACTCAATCAAACAAAAAAGCAAGCAAAAACACAAATCAAAACAAGAATAAAGGGACACATAGCCTTTCCTTTCCTTGGAAGGTACAGTGATCTCAGTTCTCGGCCTCCTGGTTCAGGTAGGATAGACCTCACCCATAACTAGTAGTTTTATAGTTTCGAGGCTGGGGCCTAACCAAAAATCCTGGCCAGAGTCCTTCCTCCCCTCACCTCATGAATGAACTCACTGTACAGATGAGTTTCATCAATGGACGGCATGCACAGGCTTTTCCTAGAGAGCAGAAAGGACTCCCATCCACCTCTACATCTCTGGCGTCTTCCTCTTTTGATCTGATCAACTGTGGATCAAAATACTCGAAAAACAAAATTGCATCTGTATTAAACTTACTTATTTTTTGGCTCATTATTGTCCAAAATATACAGTCTAACTACTCTATACAGCATTTGTTCTGTATTAAGAATTATTCGTGGGGTTGGGGATTTAGCTCAGTGGTAGAGCGCTTGCCTAGGAAGCGCAAGGCCCTGGGTTCGGTCCCCAGCTCCGAAAAAAAGAACCAAAAAAAAAAAAAAAAAGAATTATTCGTACATGTTAACTTTTCTGTTGTTGTAATAAAATATCATAACCAAGGCAACTTACAGAAGGAAGGAAAGGTTCCAGAGGGCCAAGAACCCATCACTAGAGCTAAAGAGATGGCTCAGTTCAGAGCACACAGAGGACCGGAATTTAGCTCCCAACAACTACATGTTGACTCTTGACCCTCTGTACTCCAGTTTCAGGTAATCTGAGGCCCTATTCTTGCCTCCTCAGACATTGCATGCGTAGGGTACAGTTACATATGATACGTGCAAGCAAAACATAGAATAAAATTAATAGATCCTTTTAAAAGAAGAGACTCGGGGCTGGAGAGATGGCTCAGTGGTTAAGAGCACCGACTGCTCTTCCTAAGGTCCTGAGTTCAATTCCCAGCAACCACATGGTGGCTCACAACCATCTGTAATGAGATCTGATGCCCCTCTTCTGGTGTGTCTGAAGACAGCTACAGTGTACTCACATACAATAAATAAATAAATCTTTAAAAAAAAAAAAAAAAAGAAGAGACTCCATCAATACCACAGTGGGGAAGCATGGAAGCGGGCAGCCATGGTGACCGGATCTGAGAGCTGAGACCTGAGAGTTCACACCTGAAGCCACAAACTGGAGGCAGAGAAAGCAAAGTGGGAATAGTCAGAGGCTTTGATGGCTTAGAGCCCACCTCTGGTGACGAACTTCCTCCAGCAAGGCCACGCCCCCTAATCCTTCCCAAACAGTCACTTAATCAGGACCCAAGTACTCAATGAAGGGGTTATAGGAACATCTCATTCAAACCACCGCAGTAATCTAGAGATGATTCAAAGTGTATGGGAAGGGGGTTGGGATTTAGCTCAGTGGTAGAGCGCTGCCTAGGAGCGCAAGGCCCTGGTTCGATCCCCAGCTCCAAAAAAAAAAAAAAAAAGAACCAAAAAAAAAAAAAAAAAAAACAAAGTGTATGGGAAGGTATGGGAGGTCTTATACCTAATTCAAAGCATTTTCTAAAAGGTATTTGAGAGCGTTTGTGGAGTTTGGGGCTCATGAGGGTCCTGGAACAAGACCCCTGTGCAGATTGAGGGGTAGTTGGACTCATGTTTTCGTGTTATTGATATCTGGGAACCAGTCAGTAGGCACCTGCTGTGAGCCTAGCTACTGTGAAAGAACTCCCAGCTCAGACTCTGGCTTTTACCTACAGCTATCATCATTCAAGTATACCCAAGAAAGTAAAGGTCCCACAAGGAAGGTACTAAATCTTACCAAGTTCTTTTGAGGATAAACTGTAGACCTGTTATGCGACTTTCTGGGGAGACTAGAACAATTGTCTGTTTGTTCCAGATAGGTCGCCAAGGACAGAGCAAAGAAATGATTCTGCCAGAGTCTGGCTGAGTGAAGCAGTGAGATTATGGAATCACAGTGGTGTGGATGGCAGTTTACTTAGAGCAGGATGGATGACTCCAAGGCAGCTGTACCTCCAAATCCCCCCCACACCACCATGATGACTCACAACTTGTAGGCAGTTCCACAGTAGGCTCTTCTCCTCAGCAATTGTTACTGCTTGTACAACTGTGGGTGGGTGGGTATGCTGGGGGTGGATGTTTCAGGAGCTTTCTAAGACTTGTAAATTGCGTTTACTTCCTGGGTCTTATAAATTGTCTTCCTCCCCACTGCAGGAAGGAATGTTTCACTTCAGAGGAAACCACAGCTCAGCAACAGACCGTGAAAATGTACAAAGCCGGAGGAGGCAACAGCTTGTTTGTGTAGGCTCCACAGTAACCAGAGAACGCCCTGTCAGTTCACAAAGGCCTCTGCTGTGAGAGAGTAAAGCAGCCTGTGAAGTTCACAAGTATGCGACCCTGGATCTGAAATCAGTTCTCCTTCACTGACATTCATTCTGCTAGATAGCATCTTTTCCATCCATCACCCACTGAGTCCACTGCCAGAGGAAGTCCACCCCTGATGATGATAAAGCTGCAAAAAAAATAAAACAAAACAAAACAAACAACACCCCCCCCATGAAACCAAGCCAAACCAACCAAACCAAAAAAAAAAAAATCACAAAAACCAAAACAGACCAACAACATAAACCCCCTGTGTACACCACTATTGGCAACGACATGATGTCTTAGAATTGCTCAGGTCTTGATGTCAACTCACATCTGTTTTCACCAAGCAAAACATAGGATGCAGTTTTCATCAGAGGATCAAGGGGACCGGGGGCAGAGCAGTGACAGTTCTACTGGACATTCCCAGCCCTGGACTTTCCTCGGATGGCTCCAAGGCCAGATTCCGCACAGTTCTGTTCACCTTGGTCTCTCCCTTTCCTCGCCACATCCCATCTTTAGTATCTTTCTTGACAGAGAGTCCCATGTATTCTAGACTATAAACTCAGGATCAGGTAAGGCTGACGTGGCCCTCGGCCTCTGTCTCGTAAGTGACGGGAATACAGGGGTGCGACATCACCACGTTCTTGAATTTTCACTTTAAAAAATACAGTCATGGGCTGGAGAGATGACTCAGCGGTTAAGAGCACTGGCTGCTCTTCCAGAGGTCCTGAGTTCAAATCCCACCAACCACTTGGTGGTTCACAATCATCTGTAATGGGATCTGATGCCCTCTTCTGGTGTGTCTGAAGACAGCAACAGTGTACTTATATATAAAACAAATAAATCTTTTTTAAAAATTAAAAAAAAAAATACAGTCATAACCCACGTGTAGTGGCACATGCCTGTAATTTCAGCCCTTGGGAAACTGAAACAAAATGATTGTTTTGTGGTCAAGGTCAGCCCGGGCTCCAACACACAGCCCTGTCCTCTTCCTATAACTACATTAAGCAGGCATGGTGGTAATGCTTGAAATCCCGGCATTCCAGAGGTGGAGGCAAAGGAATCAGAAGATCCAAGTCATTGTCAGTCAAGTAAATACTGAGTGGGAGGCCAGCCTGGGCTATGGAAATCTTCAGAGAAAGGGATGAGGGGCTTAGAGGAGCAAGAAGAAAGGAGTCGTCTACTCCACTCACAGCTTGAAGCTCTGCTTAGACAACTGTGTTTCTAGACTGGAATACTTCCTCTCTGGCTCAAGGCCCCACCTTCTGGCCTCGGGCTCTTAGTCATGCATCCTCTGGTTTTAGTTTTAGTTTTTTCCCCTTTCTAACAGTGCATCTGATATTTACAACAGTGCAGTTTCATCTGTTTCTTGCCAGTAAAATTTGGGGGGCCCATTAGGCTTCTTTCTGTTAACCCAGCCTCTCAGTTCAAGCTGTTAGTGTTCCTGCTATAATAAAAAATCTGGGGTTGAGGTTGGGTGTGGTGATGCACAGATTTAAACCCAGTACTCAGATCTCTGTGAGTTCAAGGCCAGCCTGGTCTATGTAGAAGCTCTAGGACAGCCAGAGCTTTGTAGGGACACCCTGTCTTAAAAAACAAAACAAAATAACACACACACACACACACACACACACACACACACACACACACACCAAAAAGCCTCAATTCCTAACACATACATGGTGGCTCACTACCATCTGTAATTCTAGTTCTAGGGGGAACTGACTCCCTCCACTGGCCTCTGAGGGTAGCAGATATGTATGTGGTCCACATAAATACAGATAAATAGACAGACAGGCATACAAATAAAAAATAAAAGGATCTGGAGAGATGGTTCAGCAGTTAAGAGTACTTGGTACTCTTGTGGAGAACTGAGGTCAGTTCCTAACGCCTATATTTGGCGGCTCTAAACTGCCCTTAATGCCAGCTCCAAAGGATTCCAACACCTTCTGGCTTCCGAGGTCACCAGCACATCCACAGCAAACATTCACACACACACACACACACACACACACACACACACACACACACACACACACACGGGAAACAGACACATGAAAAAATAATAAAGTAAAAATAAAGCTCTTGCCAGGCACAGCGGTGCACGCCTTTAGTTCCAGCACTTGGGAGGCAGAGGCAGGGGGATCACTGTGGATTCAAGCGAGGCCAGCCGGGTGTACAGAGTGAGTTCTGTCAAGGACAACAGAGGAACTCTGTCTTGAAAAACAACACAAGCAAAATTTTTGTGTGTATGAGAATTAGGAATATTTATCATTAATTAAAAATGATTTTAGGGGTTGGGGATTTAGCTCAGTGGTAGAGCGCTTGCCTAGAAAGCACAAGGCCCTGGGTTCGGTCCCCAGCTCCGAAAAAAAAAAAGATTTTATTTTTAAGTGTGTGTGTGTGTATGCCTATCTGTATTTATGTACACCACATAAGAATGTTTTCCTGAAGGAGACACAGGTCAGAGTATGTTTTGATATAGCAAACATGTGAAAGGACCCGAAATGAAGGAGTATAAATATGACCCCACAAATAGTAGGAGACGAGCACTGAGCATTGGTTTGCTCTGCCTCGCTATTCTTCTGCTGAAGACACACCTGTATTGGTTCACCTTACATAGCGTTGTTGAGCTCTACTAGTGGTTACACCATAGAGACACTCGCCCAAGAACTGCTCAAGAGTTTCCTGCAGCAGCTTACCATGTCTGCAGTCTCTCCTCAGGCTGGTTGGCTAGCCTTACAGTTCCTTCAGGATTGAACTACAGCTGCCTGGTGTCTGCCTGCCTAGGGACTGGTCTGTAGCTGCTGAGCTGTATTTGGTGTTTGCTACAGGACTGAGCTGCTGAGAAAGCCGACTGAGCTTGCCCCTGAGCTTCTGAACTATTTCTGAACAAGTCCCCTTCCCCCACGTCCTAATAACTTTTCTCTTCCACTACCTCTGCTGGGTGGTGGGCTAAGGAGAGGTTGAACCCTTATTAAGAGTGGGTTTACGGTTGGGGTTTAGCTCAGTGGTAGAGCGCTTGCCTAGGGAAGCGCAAGGCCCTGGGTTGGGTCCCCAGCTCCAAAAAAAAAAAAAAAAAGTGGGTTGCAAAAATTTATACCTACATGGAGTCTCTTTGTTGTTTGGTTGTACACACCAGGCTAGTTGCCCCACAAGCTAAGAGACTCTCGTATGTCTGTCCCCCATCTTGCCACAGGGGTACTAGGATGCATGCTATGTGGGTTTTGTGATTTGATCTCAGGTTTCAGGTTGATACATCTCCCCAGTCTCCCAGGATTTATTTTTTAAATCTGGAAATTTTCTTTAAGCAGAGAATTGTGACTAAGATTTCAATTTCTTTAATAGATTATATGGGCTTTCTATTTCTCCATCTCTTAAGTTTTATCTTCTCAGAAACTGTCCATTTCATCTATATCGTGAGACAAGTAAATATGAAATGGTTCGTAATATTTTGAGTATCTGCTGTATCTGCAGGGATCTTGTCTCTCATAACTGATAGTCACTTTATTGCTATCCTTAACATTATTGCTTTTGCGCTCAGAGGGGAACCCTAAACATGGCAGCTTTTCTGATTCGCTTGTGTGAGAATATTAGATTGTAAGGCTGTGGGATGTACTGCATAGATGCGCATGAGAGTAAATGGAAAACCTAAATAAATGTTAACTTGGGCAGGTAAGGAATTGTGTCAACAATAAAACTAAAGAACGAGTGCTAGGAGAGTGTGGTGGTCTTTTTTTTTGTTCTTTTTTTTCCGGAGCTGGGGATTGAACCCAGGGCCTTGCGCTTCCTAGGCAAGCGCTCTACCACTGAGCCAAATCCCCAACCCCATGAGTGTGGTGGTCTTAATGAGAACAGCCCTCCTTGGCTCATACATTTGAATGCTTGGGTCCCAGCTGGTGGAACTGTTTGGGAAGGATTAGGAGGTGTGGCCTTGTTGAAGGAGGCTTGTCACTGGGGGTGGGCTTTGAGGTTTCAAAGCTCACACCATTTACAGTGAACTTATCCTCTCTCTGCCTCATCCTTGTAGGTCAGATGTAAGCTCTCAGCTACTGCTGCAGTGTTCTGCCTGCCTGCTGACTGCCATGCTCCCTACCAATGATGGTCAAGAATTCACTCACCCTCTGGAAATGCAAGCCCTAATAAAATCTCCCTCTAAGTTGTCTTGGTCATGTCTATTCACTGCAACAAAAAAGTAACCAAGGCAGAGGGAATCTCAGTGATAGGAGATTTGCCCAGCTCATGAGGATCCAGGTTTTCATCCATAGCAATAAACAAACAAAGAAAGGTTAAAACACAGTAAATCCATGCATCAAGCTTGTGCTCACTGCTTATTGACAGCCTTTCCTGTGTCATCACAAAAGAACCTGTTGGGAGGGGAGAGGATGAAGAAAGCAACTGGCCATAACTTTTTAGGATACTTTGGTGTTCATTTTATTATAGATCCTACAGCTTTAATTAAACCAAGATTAAAACAGAAAACAAACCGAACAAAAGCCAGCCGATGACCTTGCACATTCTGACTCACAGGAAATGACAGGAATGACTTCCCTCTGATCATTTGAAATCTGACCCTATGCAGTTTTCACCTCCTGGCTGAGTTGGCTAAAAAGTCCTGAGTGTGGCAGATTCCTTCCTCCCAGTGAGGACACTGGACATTTGAAATCAGACCTCTGAGGAATCAAGTCTCTTAAGCTTGCAGCTCCTCTCAAGACAAGGTTTCTACACAGAGCCAACTGAGGGAGAAGCAGCAGCCACGGATGGGGCGGCCTGGAGCTATGGTAAGAGCTGAGCGAGAGTCTGAACTTATACTACAAGGGACTAAACATTGTTGTTCTCATTCTGTTGCACACTAGTGGGCACCATCAGGAATGGTGAGTCTATAACTATGAGTATTCACTATGTTCGTGTGATGCCTTTAATCCCAGCACTCAGGAGGCAGATGCAGGTGGATCTCTATGAGTTCAAGACCAGTCTGGTCTACATAGTGAGTTCAAGGCTAGCTAGGGTTCCATAGTGAGATCCTATCTTTTTCTTTTTCTTTTTCCTTTATGTATGTGGTGGTTTGAATATGCTTGGCGCATGGGAAATGACATTATTAGGAGGTGTGGCTTTGTTGGAGGAAGTGTGTCACTGTGCAAGTGGGCTTTGAGACGCTCCTCTGAACTGCCTGAGGATGCCGGTCCTCTCCTGGCTGCAGTTGGATCCAGATGTAGAATTCTTGGCTCCTTCACCAGCACCATGCCTGCCTAGATGCTGCCATGCTTCCATGATGATAATGGACTGAACCTCTGTACCTGTAAGCCAGCCCCAATGAAATGCTGCCTTGGTCACGCTCTCTTCACAGCAATGGAAACCCTAAGATAACGTGTATGGGTGTTTTTATGTCGTGTGTCTAGTCTCTACATTCTTGCCTGCTGCCCTTGGAGGTCAGAAAAGAGTTAAACTCCCGTGGAACTGCAGTTCTAGGTGGTTTGGGCTTCCTGGCACAGGTGTTTACTTCCTGGGAGAGCACTGCATAGGACTAAGCCAGATGGGGTCCCAGCATTGGGACAGGAAGAGGACACAGTCCCCATCCCTAATCCAGAAGCTATCTCTATCTGATAACCACTCATAAAGGCAAAATCAGCTTTCTCCATCAGACTATCACTGGGTATACAAAGTTAAGGGCAAGCCCCACGCCCAGCAGTAGATGTCAACACAAAATGACCTCACTGATAGTTTGGGAGGTTTTTGTTTTTTTTGGGTTTGTTTTGTTTTTGTTTTTTTTTTTTTTTTGGCTCACAGTGCTTTGCCTGGTCTGACTTTCTGTTTGTTTGTTTGTTTTGTTTTCCCCTTTTCTTTTGTTTATATATTATGGTTTCTGATTTTGTTTTATGAGAAGTACACACTCTTAAATGGTAGGCAGTTTGTAGCCCCAGACCTTGAACTTCTGACCTCTCTTCTTCTATATCTGTAGTACTGGGGTTAGAAGCATGTGCTATTATACCTAGTTGATGAAGTGCTGGGTATCGAACCCATGGCATAATCATGTTAAGGGAGCACTGAATCAGCTGAGCCATACCAGCCTAATATGGTATATTTTATAGTTATACCTTACTACATAGCAAATGCCAAAACACTTTAGGGGGACTGTTTTCATTTGACATAAAGAGAAATAAAGACATAGAAGTTAAATAACTTGCCCAAACAGTTCAGCTCGTTTGCAAGTTATCTGGGCCAGATTTGCCGGGGAAGGCCCAGGTTTGCCTGGGAAGGCCCCACTGGAGGGTCCATGTGACAAGGCATCACTAGGCAAAGCAACTCTAAGGTCCACGGATGTGAGAGCGTGACTACAACAGCGTGAGCCAGGCCAGGGCATCATCAGAGGCAACTGAGTGTAAGTTCTCTCTAAACATGAAGTTTAAGAGACCCAGGACAAAGCTCTCTTCCCCTCAGGTTTGTGGTTCTAGTCCCTCTTCAGCTGTCCCCATACTCTGTGCCCCTTTAAGCATTTTAGTCTCTATGTTCTGGAATGCAGGAGAGAGGGAGGGGAGGGAGGGAGGAGGGAGGGAGAGGGGAGGGAGGAGGGAGGGAGGAGAGAGAGAATGAATTGATTGATCGCTGGAAGCAGTACTTTTGCTGGCCACAACTGAACCTGCTGACAGGTACTGAATTGGTTCCCTGAAGCCACACCTGCTGAAAGGAGACAGAGGCCAGGTGGTGTCTCCCTCCCGATCAACTTGTCCCCAGCCTTTTATGACCCACTCACACGCCTCAAGGCCATTTAGTTCTCAGTAGCAGGTTTCTACCTCTGGCTTTTGGGCCTTATCTAAACTCCTAGCTGCACAAGGTGGCTCTAAGGTGACTTCTGACCCAGAGCTGTTGTCACAGCTTGAGCTCTACTGGAAATTGTAGAGGGGAGGAAAGAGAGAGAGAGCTTCAGTAAGGGCATGAAGTGTCAACCTGAGAAGTCCTCTTACAGTGTTGGCAGGAACACAAGTTAATCCAGCTACTGTTGGAAACAATGTGGAGACTTTTCAAAAGCTACAAGTAGGGTCTAGAGAGAGAGGACTCAGCAGTTAAGAGCATGGACTGTTGCTGTGGACCAGTTCAGTTCAGTTCCCTGTAGCCATACTGGGCAGCTCATTAACTGCCTGTAATTCTATCTCTAGGGAACCTTCTGTCCTCTTTTTGGCCTCTGTAGGTACCCATACGCATGTGACATGCTCGTCACACAGAGCCACACAGTGACACGAAAACTTTGAAAGAGAAAGCCTTCTTCTCACAACAACGACCTACAGATCTATCCCATGATCCTGCTGCAACACTTTGGGCATTTATTTGAAATGAGGTGAGCATGCAAAAGTGCCCGCCCACTTACGTTTGTTCGGCGCAGCACTATAAACAGTAGACAAGCCGTGGAATCAGTCTACACCAGCCGATGAATGGTAAAGAAGACACACTATATATCTGTGGTGGTTTGAATAGGGGGATGGCTCTCGTAGATGCATATGTTTGGTTATTAGAGAGCAGTGCTACTTGAGAAGGATGAGGAGGTGTGGCCTTGTTGGAGGAAGTGTGTCACTGGGGGTGGGCTTTGGAGTTTCAGAAGCCCAAGCCAGGCTCAGAGGACTGCTCACCCTCCCTTCCTGTTTCTGTCTCTGTCTCTGTGTATCTCTCTGTCTCTGTCTCTCTCTTCCTATAGCCTGTGGAATCAGATGTAGAACTTTTTCAGCACCATGTCTGCTTGCATGCTGCCATGCTTCCTTCCCACCATGATGATAATGGACTAAGCCTTTGAAACTGTAGGCCAGCACCATTTAAATACTTTCCTTTAACAGTTGCCATGATCAGAGTGTCTCTTCACATCTATAGAATGCTGCCTGAGACAATATCACAATGGAGTACTACTCAGCCACGAAGAAGGATGAAATGGTTTTATTTTCAGTAGGTGAATGAAGATGGAGGATATCATGCAAAGTAAAATAAACTATACACAGAATGACACGTTCTCTGTGCTTTCCAACATGTGAGGAAACAAACAAAATAATGTGACCCAGAAGGAGAAGAGCCAGGTCTCGTGATGCACACCTGTGACTTCGGAATTGAGAAGGCAGAGACAAAAGGATTCCCACAAGGAATCCTGGTCCATATAGGAAGTTCCAGGCCAGCCAGGGTTATATAGCAAAACTGTTTCAAAACAACATAAAATAAAATAAAATAGTGACTTCAGGAGAGACCACAGGAATGTGATGGTCCATCCTCACTGTCAACTTCAGTGGATTATGGGGTACAATCCTGAGGATGTTCACAGAGATTAATCAAGGTGGGTGACCCACCCGAATGTGGGCTAGGTATCAGCTGGGTGCTTGGGCTAGAGAAAAGGAGAAAGCTAGAGAGGACTTTCCTCTACCTCTGGGTCCTCCACAATGAGCAGTTCTCTGCTGCACCTCCTGGCCATAAAGGACTGAGCCCTCAGAGGCCACGAACCAAAACAAAGTCTTCCAAGTTTTTATGTTAAATACTCTGTCCCAATGACCAAAGTACCTGATACAGGGCAGAAGGAGAAAGAGGGAGAGGGAAGATGGAGTGAGAGATCAAACCAGACACAGGCAGGTGTAGAGAGAGACAGGGCACCGAATTCCACTGGCTGCTCAGTGCCTGTTACTAACCGTGATGGGGTTGCCTTCCTCACCAGGCCAGCTCCCTCTCTGTGTGGTCTTCCGCCACTCACCGCCCTCCTCATTGGGATGCTCTGCTACTAAACGTCAACCCCAGAATCCCCTTCTTTCTTGTTTACTGGGAAATGAAGTAACTTCTCGCTTTGCTCCTCCATTTCCAAGAGACCTGGCGTGACAATTGCCAACAAGAAAAGAGACAGGTGGATCTCTGTGAGTTACAGACCAGTCAAAGTGTCACAAAATAAACAAGTAGATAAATAAAAGTATCTATTTAAAAATATATACACATATATAGATGCACACACATATATGTATATATACAGACATACACATATGTTTATACACATATGTGAGTACATTTTATATACATATATATTTTTTGAAACAGGTCTCAAATATATATAAACCATGCCTGTTAGTGCAAGTTTGTAATCTTAGGCCTTGAGGAGTCTAAGGCAGGAGGCCCTGAAGCTGAGGTAGGAAGACTGTTTGAGCCCATGAGTTTGAGGTCAACTTGGATGTGATAGTGAGACCCTATCTTGCAACACAAAACAGAGGACCAGCCGTGAGGCTCCGTCCTACATCCCCGGCATCATATTAAGTGGTGGGTGTGGTGACACAGTCCAGCTGTAATCTAAGCACCTTGGAAGGGGACGCAGGAGGCTCCAGTCAGCTTTGGTTATACAGCAATTTGGACGCCTAGCCTCTCTGAAACACCGCCTCAAAACCAACAGCAACAAACAAAGCAAAGAAGAAACACAAAAGCCAAAAATCTGATTTTGCCCTCTGTCTGCCTGAATGACGGGGTCACCAGAATGCACATCAGCAGCGTTTAAGGGTTTGTCTGGCTTTCATATTTATTTATTTATAAACAGGGTTTCATCAGATCGGCCTGGAACTCAGTAGGTAGACCAAGCTGGCTGCAGTCTCTGAGCGATCTCTGCATCAGCCTCGCAAGAGCCGGAACTAGAGGTGTGGGCCACCACACTGGCTTTTCTTTTCATTGTCATTTTAAATTATTTGTATATGCGTGGGTTTGTGCACATGAGCACAGGCGCCTGTGGGGCCAGGTCCCTGTGGGGCCAGAAGAGGGTGTCAGATCCCTGAAAGCTGGAGTTACAGAGGATTGTGAGCCATCAGTGTGACTGCTGGAACTGGACTTGAATCCCCTGTAAGAACAGTGCATATTCATAACTGTTGGGCCATCTCTCCAGCCCCTATTTTAAAATGTTTACTTATTATTTGTGTGTGTGCACACAAGTGTATATGCGCACATGCGTGTGTGCACGTGTGCATGTGTGTGTAAGTGTGTGCATACACAGGCTCTTGTCTTTGCTCTCCATTGTGTGCATGTGTGGATATCAGAGAACAACTTTTGGGTGTTAGTTTTCTCCTTCCATTGTGGGTGCTGGGGATTGAATTTGGTATCAGATTATCATAGCAAATGCTTCCACCTGAGGAGCCATCTTGTCATTCTGAACGATCTTAGTCCAGTGGACATAAATACTGTGGAATGGTCAGCTCATCTCCATCCCCTCAGACGGTCAGGATATCTGTGGAAAGAACATTTAAATTCCTAGCCAGGCATGGTAACACAAGCCTTTAATCCCAGTACTCGGGAGAGAGAAATATGCAGCACACAGCTCCCTGTAAATTTGAGGCCAGTTTTATCTACAAAGAGAGTTCTAGACCAGCCAGAGCCAGAGTGAGACCTTCTCAAAAAAAAAAAAAAAAAAAAAAAAAAAAGCATTCAAAATTTTTTTCTATCTAAACAGGGCAGTGGTAGCACACACCTTTAATCCCAGGACTCAGGAGGTAGAAGCAGGTAGATCTTTGAGTTCTAGGAGAGCCAGGGTTACACAGAGAAACCCTGTTTCAAAACAACAAAAAACAACAACAAAAACCAAACCAAACCAAAAATCAAACAAACAAAAAACCCCCAAAAAACAAACAAACAAAAAAACCCAAAACAAAAAAACCAAACCCTTGTTTTTCTCTTATATATAAAGTTTTAATACTCACTACTTTTGGGAATCATGAACAACAAATACTACTTATTTTTGTTTTTAAAATCTTGAGAGTAAATCTTTTGAGGCCAGGGAGCAGTTGATCAAACTTCAGTGAAAGAAGTGACTTATCTTGCTTCTGACTTGAATTTCTCTTCCCACTAATTTTCAGTAAGAAATAGCATTTGTAACATTTAAAATGTGAATTAAAAAAATCAATAAAAAACAAACAAATAAAACCCCCAAACAAACAAACAAAAAAGAAATAGCATTTCTATGTGGCCGGCTGTCCTAAGGCCGTTGAGCAGCTGTCGGTTTCCTGTGCTCCCGCCCGTAACACCTGATGGGCACCAGAGCTTGCCCGTGGTGGGAGAAGCACGCAGCTGATCACCCCAATTCCATAAATCTTGCAGCAGAGTCCCAGGCAGGCGCCCCGCTCTGTGTCCCTGAAAACAAGACAATCTGACCGTTCCTCTCCATCTCCCATCCTCGTCAATCTCATTATCGGAATAACGGTGGCAATTTATTGAGAGATTGCCGTGCGCTGGGAAATGTGCCAAGCACATTATTATCTCGTTTCTCTCTTACAACAATTACATGCAGTTGGATGCCATTTTCTCCACGTGACAAACAGGGAACCGAAGTCCCTGGACAGCTTGGTGAATACACTCAAAGCCACAACTGTACATCTTAAATTGGTGGTTTTTATGGCGGGTGAGTAGTATCTCAGTAAAGCTTTATGTGGTACAGAGTTTGCGTTTGTGTACTTGGGAAGCAGGAGTAGGCAGACCTCTGTGAGTTCAAGCCGTGGTACGCAGAGAGGTCCAGGTCAGTCAGGGCTACATAGTGAAATCCCATCTCAAAAACAAAACAGGATGTAACTCGGTAGGGGGCAGGTCCAATTACATCCACAGTCTTTGAGGTGGACCAGCAGTCGCTTCAAGAAGCATCACTAGCGTTTGGGCTTCTCGGAGAGTGACTTGTAAGCACAGGGATGAAGAAGGGTTGGGATGAGGACAGAACTGGGTCCCTAGCCTTGGAAGTGGCTGCCAGAAAACATCCCACAGCATAGTGTCTGCCTCAAAAGCTGCTGCAAACTGGCCTTGCCCGTGCAGCAGAGGTGAAGGGCATCAGGACGCTGCTGGGTCCATGCATGGAGTATCCAGAGAGCCGCGCACCAGCTAAGGCAGTGTTGAGTGTGGGGCTGCATCAGGACTGCAACACTCCTAGATGCTGCTGCAGCTGCCCCTTCCGGAGCCCCGCTGACTCCTGGCCTTTGCGGGGCACTCACCAGTGTGTGGTGGTGGTTCTTCCCACAGTGTGTACCTGTGTTGCAAATCCGAAGGCTGGCATTATCCTCAAGAAATAGGTACAAAAATGTTGAACGGGTTAAAATCCTTCACTTTTTCACAAGACACCTTTTTGGTTTTGTTTTGTTTTTGCTGTTATTGATTTTTTTTTTTTTTTTTTAAAGATAAGGTCTCACTATGTAGCCTTGGCTGGCCTGGAACTCACTGGCCTCAAACTGAGATCCACATATCCATCTCTGCTGGGACTAAAGGCATGCGTCAGTACACCCAGCTCCAAAAATATTATTCAGAGCCCTTAAATTTTTGAAAGATTGTTTTAACTTCAGTACAATTTATTTTTCATTCATTCATTCATTCATTCATTCGTTCATTTACATATTTTTTTGAGATAGGTTTTCTCTGTGTAACCCTGGCTGTCCTGGAATTAGCTTTGTAGATCAGGCTGACCTTGAACTCAGAGGTTTGCCTGCCTCTGCCTCCCTAGTGCTGGGATTAAAGGCGTGTGACCCCATGACTGGCTTAAACTACAATATAATTTTAAAAGGTGGCAAAAGTACTTTAATTTTTTTTCTATTTATAAATGTATGGTCTTCATATAGTCTTGATTATTTGAATTCTACAGAAATCCATTTAGGTGGGAACTAGTCAAGCATACTTTAACCTTGACAATACATACAAGTTTTAAACTATTTTCATCTTTACTCCATTTTGGACAGATTTTTTTAAAAATTTATTTTGATTTTTTTTAAAATTTATTTATTTATTATGATTAAGAATACCAGAAGAGGGCACCAGATCTCATTATAGATGGTTGTGAGCCACCATGTGGTTACTGGGATTTGAACTCAGGACCTTTGGAAGAGCACACAGTGCTCTTAACCGCTGAGCCATCTCTCCAGCCCTATTTTGATTTTTGAGACTATAATTACATCATTTCCCTCTTCCCTCTCCTCCCTCTAAGTCTTCTGATGTAGTTCCCCTTTCTCTCTTTAAAACTCATGGCTCCGGGGTTGGGGATTTAGCTCAGTGGTAGAGCGCTTGCCTAGCAAGCGCAAGGCCCTGGGTTTGGTCCCCAGCTCCGAAAAAAAAAAGAAAAAAAAAAAAAAAAAAAAAAAAAAAAAAAAACTCATGGCTCCATTCTGAGCATGGTGGCACATGCCTTAAGTTAGATCACTGTGAGTTCAAGGCCAGCCTGGTCTATAAGTAAATCCAGGTCTTATTACACAAAGAAACCCTGTTTCAACCCTTCCCCTGTCACCCTCCCCAAAAAACCCAAACAAACAAAACAACACAAAACCAAACCAAACAAACAAAACAACAACAAAACAAAAGCTCATGACCTCTTTTGAATTGTTGTTGTTGTTGTGTGTGTGGGTGTATCCCTAAATACATAAATATCAACTGCAGTCTGCGCAGTTGTCTTTTTTAAAAGTGAATTTATTATTATTATTATTACTATTATTATTATTATTATATGTGAGTACACTGTCGCTGTCTTCAGACACATTAGAAGAGGGCATCGGATCCCATTACAGATGGCTGTGAACCACCATGTGGATGCTGGGACTTGAACTCAGGACCTCTGAAAAAGCACTGAGTCCTCCTAACCACTGAGCCATCTCTCCAGCCCCTGCGCAGTTGTCTTAATTAGGGTTTTACTGCAGTGAGCAGACGCCATGACCAAGGCAACTCTTATAAGGACCACATTTAATTGGGGCTGGCTTACAGGTTCAGAGGTTCAGTCCATTATCATCAAAGCAGGAACATGACAGCCTCCAGGCAGGCATGGCAAAGGAGGAGCTGAGAGTTCTACATCTTCATCTGGAGGCTGCTAGCAGACTATTGGCTTCCAGGCAGCTGATGGTCTTAAAGCCCACGCCCACAGTGACACACCTACTCCAACAAGGCCTCGCCTCCTAATTGCACCACTCCCTGGGCTGAGCATAAAGAAACCACGGCAGCAGTGTTGCTGGCACATATGTTTTCAGGGCTGACCGTTTGGCATTAGGTGAGCAGTAGGTGAGCTCCCCAGGGAAGAGCCTCTCTCCTGTGCTCAGCTCTCCTTAGCTGTCTGCAGTTCTTTGTCTAGGGTTGAGTCCACAGGAGCTTTCCATCTTCCATGCTACCATGTTGGGTCACCCTTGTTCAGGTCCCGTTAGGCAGCCATGTTGGTGAGACTTCATGGGTGTAACTTTGGGCAGTGTTTTAATTTTTAAAATATCTACTAGGACAGTATTTCACATTGATGAGCAGTAACTCAGGACTTAAATAGATGACCAGTAAAAAGTCTTCACTGGCAATTACTTATATCCATTTCAAGCGTATACAAGGAACACTTTAGAGCTATTTAGGCTTGGAGAGATGGCTCAGCAATTAAGCAGAAGTCTGATGTCCAGTACTTATATCGGGTGGCTCCCAGTGACCTGTGACTCAAGCGCCAGGGATCCCTCTGCAGTACACAATCTCTCTCCCTCTCTCCCTCTCCTCTCTCTGAACTCTTGAGCCAAACTGGTGTTCTGTCTATAAAACATGCATTGGATGTCTAACTTAGTACATATAACTGTTGGTTTTAATGTCAGCTTGCCACATATTAGAATCACTTGCATAGGAGCCTCGCCTGAAGAACTCTCCTCATTGCCCTGATTGGGAAGCCCCAGTCCACCCTGGATGGCATCTTCAGGTAACAGATTTGATAAACAAGTTTGTGTCTCACCCCAGTTCACCTCCCCTCCCCTCCCCTCCAAAATTTATTTATTTCATGTATGTGAGTACACTATCGCTGTCTTTAGACACACCAGAAGAGGGCATCGGATCTCATTACAGATGGCTGTGAGCCACCAATGTGGTTGCTGGGATTTGAACTCAGGACCTCTGGAAGAGAGTCAGTGTTCTTAACCGCTGAGCCATCTCTCCAGCACTCAGTTGCCCTCTCTGGTCACACAGTTGATCTGCCGTGCGGCTGACCCTTCTGCTCATAGCAGAAGCAGCTACCTAAGCTTTCATGTGGACCGAGCCCAGTGGTTCAGGAACCTGCTGGGCTTCTGGTGGCAGGTCAGGACTACTGAGGCACGCTGCCTTGGGACTGATAGGGGTCGTTGCCTCGACTGTTCAGGCTTTCGGCTTCAAGCTCTGAGTAACTACTCAGCTCTCAGGTGGGGTCCTGCTGTTGTGACTGCTTTAAGCTGACTTATTACATTCTAAGTTATACAGGTGTGTGTGTGTGTGTGTGTGTGTGTGTGTGTGTATTCCCTTAGTTCTTTTCGGCTAGAGAACCTAGTAAGAAAGCAAGAATGTAAACTAACCCACGAGTGACATGTTGAAATTATAATAGTGGGATATATTGGGTTGAGTAAAATACGTTATTATTTTTTTTTAAAGTTATGCTCGTGGAAGCAAGCTCAGGTTTCTCATTAAAATTTTGAAAATGTTTTATTTGGAAAATTTCGTACAACTCTGGCGTTTCATGTGTTCTCAATTTTCCTTCTTATAATCCTTTCATAGAAAGCGCGGTTACTTCTCCCATCAAGTGCCATGCAGATGGACCTGTGTCCCCTCCAGTTTACTTGCATGTGCTGTAACCATTTCCTAGAATGGGAGGCCGTCCAATAGTTTCAAGGAAGATATTTCTGAGCAATTTAGAAGAAGCATCTTTGGGGTTGGGGATTTAGCTCAGTGGTAGAGCGCTTGCCTAGGAAGCGCAAGGCCCTGGGTTCAGTCCCCAGCTCTGAAAAATAAAACCAAAAAAAAAAAAAAAAAAAAAAAGAAGAAGAAGAAGAAGAAGAAGAAGAAGAAGAAGAAGCATCTTTGTGTTTGACCATGTCGGGTGCCCTGCTGGATCCTGGGGGTGCAGAGATGTTCATTTTCTGTATGTGTGCATTAATTAATTACACACTAACGAGCTCTCGCTAGCTGCCTCGTAGGGAGGTGTCTTAGGGAGGCCATGTGTCTTAGTCACACAAGGCCAAGGTGTCTGAGGAGTGACAGGGAAAGACATGGACCTTTCAAGCTTTTAGGTTTAAGTAGAGCCCTGGCCTGACTCCTCATTGAATGTTTCCATAGCACAAGGGCTTTTCCTACCCTGGGACCTCCCGAGGCCCTTGCTTAGCTGCCAAGCCTTTGTGTGCAGCTTTCTGTTAGCCTGTATGGGCCTAGCCAGAGGCAAGGCCCACCAGAAAGCAGAGGCCAGGCTACCTGGGTGCTTATAAACTTGGATATGTTTTTATGTATGGCTTTGGCATCCTGTTTAGTCCTCATTATGGGTCAGCCTGATGCCAAAACTGGCTTTTTCCAACCTCACACCTCAGGGCTGTATCCTACACACTCCATAAATGGCGTCTGCAACGCAGGAGGCCACCTGTGTTCCGCTCACTCAGGTAATCCACGAGTGTCTGGCACTTTCTCAGCTCTCCTGGGGTCAGACATGTGAACTAGCAGTGGTGGCCAGGAGTCTGCCCACTTGGAGCTCACCAGGGAGATCTGAGGGCCATGAAAGTCAGCGTGAGGTCCCAGACTCTCAGGTTGTACCTGAATGTGCCAAGAAACAGTCTGGGACCTGTTCAGTGAACTACAGCGCTTTCAGTTCTGTGTGGCCGTGAGCCTGCTCTGTGATGTCACCATGTCATAACTTTCTCCATCTTTAACCCTAAACACCCATGCAATTGTGCCGGAATTGATGACTATACAGATGTGGGTGGCACTTGGTGCCATGAAAACTCTCTCGATGTGTGGACATATTGTACTTACGTGTATTGAGATGACCGCAGTCATGAGAATTACTTACGGTGTTGTTTAAATGTTAAGTATAGTCATTCTGTAACAACAGCCCAGTTGCAGGGCTATGGAGAATGGAGAAAGGCCTGCATGCGTGAAGTCTTGAGCGACTGTGTATTTTGACAAGGGTGTGACACATTGCCCAGGATAAAGAGAAACGGGTAAAACTTTTCTCTGGAGTCTGAGTGTTTATTAATGATTGATCAGTGTGTACAAACACAGCAAACTGCAGCTTCCTGGTCCCAGATGTTTACAGCCTGAGACTGCTCCCTAAGGACCTGGCTCTGAGGTTCAGGGCTGTGGTGGTAGCAGTAGAAGAACTCCACGGGGTCCCAGCTCCACTGGATGTGGGTCTGTGGGTCTGTCCTTCATTCTTTCCACAAGAGGGAATGGTGCCACACATAATCCCCAAACTCAGACAGGTGAGGCAGGAGGTCAGAAGTTCTATTCTTTTTTTTTTTTTTTTTCTTTTTTTTTCCGGAGCTGGGGACCGAACCCAGGGCCTTGCTCTTGCTAGGCAAGCGCTCTACCACTGAGCTAAATCCCCAACCCCGAGGTCAGAAGTTCAAGGTCATCTTTGGCCAGCCAAGTATTTTCGAGGCACTGTAAAAACAACAATCCTCTTCCTTTGTCAGCGTTAACAGCACACACCTTGGATTCCAGCACTTGGGGAAGCAGAGACTAGCAGATCTGGGAGTTTGAAGACAGCCTGGTTTACATAGTGAATTTCAGGCCAGCCAAGGCTACATATCGTGAGACCTTATCCAAGCAAATAAACAAAGAAATAAGAAAACACTTAGTCTTTTTCTTTTTCCGTTTTATTTTATTTTATTTTATTTCCTGACTGGCCTAGAACTTACTATGTAGACCAACTGGCTTTGAACTCATGGAGATCCACCAGACTTCGCTTCACCAAGTGCTTGGATTAAAGGTGTGTTCTACCACGAGCAGGAACAATTTTGTTATTTTTCATTGCTTGTTTAAAATATTTTAGAGGGGCTAGAGAGATGGCTCAGTAGTTAAGGGTATGGACTGCTCCCCCAGAGGGCCCAAGTTGAGTTCACAGCACCCATGTTAAATGGCTCACAGCCTACTATAACTGTACCTCCTGGGTATTAGTACCCTCTTATGGCCTCTGTGGGCACTGCATTCAGTGCACGCCTTCCTTGACCATCCCCCAACACACACACACACACACACACACACACACACACACACACACACACACACCCCTAAATAAAAATAAAACATCTCCAAAACAAAAAGTCAAAACAATGAACAGAGCCTTTTGAAGAAAATGTTAATTTTAATTTTTTTTTTTTTTTTTGAGGCAAGGTCACATGTAGCTCAGGCTGGCCTTAAACTCACTATGTAACCAAGGATGGTCTTAAATTATTGATCCCACTGTCTCTACCACCCGCATACTGGAATTACAGGTATGTAACGTACTCGTCTGTTAACGTAATTTTTGACATTTACTTCTTTTGGTTTTTAGCGTTTTGGGGATGAGGTCTCATCATGTAATCATGGCTAGCTTCACCTTAGGCTCTTCCTGCCTCAGCCTCTAGAGTGCTAGGATGGCAGGCATGTGTAATGGTATTCGCATCAGTGTTTGCTATTTAAATGTCTACTACCCAAGGGATGAGGAAAATCGCAGTGAGTTACTGTTGCCTGCCGGGTATGGGAGGGTTTCACACATATTATTTCATTCCTTTAAAAGTCAATGTATTTTTATGTGTATGGGTGCTTTGCCTGTATGTCTGTCTGTCTACCGTGTGCCTGATGGTAAGAAGCTGTTGGATCCCCTGTGACTGGATTTACAGAGGGTTGTGGGCTGTGGGAATTGAATCCGCAGGCTTCTCCTTTAGAAGAACAAATGCTGTTAGCTGCTGCGCCGTCTCTGCAGACCCTCTAGTCTGGGCTTCTATTGCTGTGATAAGATGCCGGGACAAAGCCAGCTTGGGGAGGAAAGGGGTAATTTTGGCTTAAAGTTGTAGTCTATCATCCAGGCCAGGCCTTGGCACCTGGCCTGACATTATATGGCGGCTTTTCCTGCATCCTCAGGCCTCAGTTAACCGCATAACTATTGCTTAAATTTTATTTATGTATTCGTGTTTAGTGGTGTGTGTGTGGATGTGTATGTCAGTGTTAGTGTGTGAATGTGTATATGAATGTGCGTGTATATGCGTGTGTTAGTGTGTGAGTGTGTGTGTGTGTGTGTGTGTGTGTGTGTGTGTGTGTGTGTGTGAGTTGTGTGTGAGTTTAGGCACACAGGTGCCATGCTACCTGTGTAGGTGGCAGAGGATAACTTTGGGAGACGGTTTTCTACTTTTACTTTGTTTTTATGTTTTTATGTGGGTTCCAGGGATAGAATTTGAGTCAGCAGATTTTCATGGCTATCATTTTCACCCTCTGAGCCATCTCACCAACCCCTTCCTTCCTTCCTTCCTTCCTTCCTTCCTTCCTTCCTTCCTTCTTCCTTCCTTTCTTTTTTTTTTTTCGGAGCTGGGGACCGAACCCAGGGCTTTGCGCTTGCTAGGCAAGCGCTCTACCACTGAGCTAAATCCCCAACCCTATTCCTTTCTTTTTCTTAAAGACAGGGTTTCTCTGTGTAGCCCTGGCTGTTCTGGAACTCATCCTATAGACCAGGCTGGCCTCGAACTCATGGAGATCCCCCTGCCTCTGCCTCCTGAGTGCTGGGACTGAAGATGTGCGCCACCACTGCCGGGCTAGGTCTCAGCACTTTTAAAAACGATTTCTTATTTTCCAAGTATCTGTGAGTGTGTTTCATGTACGTTCATTCGAGTTATTGTTCGAGCTGAGCGCTTTCAGTTCTAGTTCTTTGTCTCGCTTGAGTTACTGACGTTTGGAAGCCGCGGTGCTGTGTGGTGGGGCAGGCTACACAGCGTGCTCCGGGACAGCTACTGCTAAGAAATGCTGTCTGCAAAACGACGGAAGCCACAACGACAAAAGCTTCCAGGAGAAAACTAAACCGTTCCAAGTGATTTCCTCTTGTTCTAAGTTAATTTAATTCTCTACGGTGATTGTTATTGTTTTTATAATTTAGAGCTCTAATATGAAGCTGCGTGTGGGGTATTCTTGGGAGTGGAAGCAAGATCTCAAGGTCTCAGGACTCCCAGATTCTCAGCTACACGGCAGTTCAAGATCAGTCAGGATAGGCGAGAACTGTTGCAAGCAAGCAACAACAACAAAAGCACTCTTAAAACCCTAATATGTTAAGGAAAAAAAATCTTCAACAAAGTTTAATGATAAGAGAAAACACTGTTATAAGCGACAAAATTAGAGATGAAATTATGTATGGTGTGATCTCAGCTACAGAAAAATGTGTTTAAAACCAAGAAGGAAGCATATCAAAATGTTAACGGGGACTGCCTCTGGGCGGCAAGTTTTTTTTTCTGTTTTATTTTTCTGTACTTTATAAATGTGCCTTATTATTTTTTATAATTAGGTCAGTCTGCCAAACGTGTGCGGCAGGCCGTAAAGCACACGCAGCTGTGGCTGGCGGGCAGTTGCCACCACCCAGGTAGGGCTGGACACTGTCCTTGGTCACCAAAGGGAACTTTCTGATTCCAAGAAGATAAGTGAGACAGAAAGGTGGCTTTTCCTGTGAGATGGCAAGAGAAACTAAGAGTGCACTCGCGGGAGGGGCAGCAGAGAGCATGGGACTCAGAGGACGGGTCAGGCTTAGGGTGAGGGCAGTAGTTACCCAGAGAAAAGGCCCAACCCTGAAGAGCCAGCAGGCGTCTCCAAGGGGAACTGGGGGGGGGGGATCACCATGGATTCTCTAGTAACCTTGTCATTCCACAAATGACTGGACCCCAAGGTCACAGCAGGACTCCCACCCTCCGGAGTGTTCTTAAATGATGGGAAGGGAGGAAGGAAGGAAGGAGGGAAGGAAGGAAGGAGAGACTAAGCTACAGTAATGGGTACCAACACAAAGACCACAGACCAGTGGGATGGAATTGAGAGCACAGAAACAAACCCTCATGTGCACATTCACTGATTTCTGACAAAGGTGTCGAGACCAACAGGAATCATAGGGGAAAGAAGAGTTTTCAGCAAACGACACTGGGGAGAACAAACATCCAAAAGATATTTGAGGGACTGGAAAGATAGCACTGGCTGCTCTTCCAGAGGACCCAGCACCCACAAGGCAGCTCACAACTGCAACTCCAGTTCCAGAGGACCTGACACCGCCACACAGACATGCATGCAAGGCAAAACACCAATGCAAGATGGTTCAGCAGGTAAAGCTCTTGCTGCGTGCAGAAGCCTGACAGGCTGAGTTTGACCCTTGAGTCCACATGGTGGCAGGAGAGAAGCAACTCTCACAAGCTGTCCTTGGACCTTCGTATGTGCACCACCACCCAAGTAAATAAACGTAATAGATCTTAATGAAAGAAAAGCAACAAAACAAAAAGCCAACTTAGCACCAATGAGAAGGCTGAGCAGGTAAAGGGGCTTGCACCCAAACCTGATGACCTCAGTTCAATCCCTGGGACCACATGCGGCAGGAGAGGACTGACTTATAATGTTGTCCTCCGACAGTCAGCTCTGGTCTGGGGAGCAGTCAGGAAATAAATGTGCGTTACACATCTGTAGAATGTACAGAGCACCAGGACATTATCTGTCGGGACCACGGCCTCCCTGTTGAGGTAGAGTCCTGGAAACACAAGGACAAAGAGAGATGGAGACTCCAAGTCTGTCCTCGGGCTCATTCTGACACGGGCAGGGACAGTTCCCACAGCAGACCTCTCCCAGGCTTGATTCACTGCAGTCATCCCGTGCTGCTCTCTGGCCTTGGACATGGCCCACTTACCGGGCCTGGAAGGTCACTGGGAGAAGAAACGAGTAGTGTACGGAGCTTGTCTACGGAGGCCTCTGTCTCTGGCTGTCTGCTCCTGCTCAGAGCACCCTGAGGCTGGCTGGGAAGAGCCCCATCCAGCCCTCCGTACTTGTAACTTGGAGTCAGCAAGGCAATGACTGATGGCATTTCATGTGACAGTCAAGGAGTCCCTCCAGGCAGGCGAAACGAACCGACCAGGAAGGCCTGATATCTGCACTACCCGGACAGTCACCCTGCAGTGTGAGGGACACTAACAGATGCTGATGCAGCAGCAGTAAAAGCCCAATTATAGAAAAACTGCTGGGGCTGGGATTTAGCTCAGTGGTAGAGCGCCACCTAGGAAGCACAAGGCCCTGGTTCTGTTCCCAGCTCCGAAAAAAGAACCAAAAAAAAAAAAAAAAAAAAAAAAAAAAAAAAAAAAGAAAACTGCTTCCTCCAGGACAAGAGGATGAAACCTCTGCCCTATGTGAAGACCTAGTATTCCAAGCTACTCAAACATAAATAAACTGGTCCAGTGAAGTAGTCAGCCACCTGGCTAGCAGACACTTTGACACACACCCCACCCCAGGAAGGCAGGGCCACCCTTGGGAGGCAGGCTCACTGTAAGCCATGCTAAAGAGATAATTAAAATAGTTATCCCTTTAATGAGATGCCATATTTTTCCTTCCCAGAATCCCTGGCCCCAATGAGCTGCCATGAAACTCGAGCTGGGTCTGTCTGCCTTTTTGCTTCTTTCCTTCTGCTACTGGACAAGGTCCGAGTAAGTTTTTTCTCCTGGTTCTTTGAGATTGTTCAGTCCTTCTCTAAAGCAGTGGTTCTCAGCCTTCCTAATGCTGTGACCCTTTAATACAGTTCCTTATGTTGTGGTGACCCCCCCCCCCATAAAGTTATTTTATTGCTACTTCATAAACATAATTTTTCTACTGTTATGAATTGTAGCACAAATATCGGACACACAGGATATCTGATATCCAACCCCCTGTGAGAGGTCATTCAACCCTCAAAGGGGTCGAGACACGCAGGTTGAAAACCCCTGTGCTAACGCTCTCTCTGACCATGGATGACCTTCATGTGAGCTTAACTCAGTAGCACGACTTCATTTCCTCTCCATTTCCTGCCTCTGCGCAACTGCTGTCCTGCCCCGCTCTTGGTCTTGTCTTCTCTCTCTCTCTCTCTCTCTCTGTCTCTCTCTCTCTGTCTCTCTCTCTCTGTCTCTCTCTCTCTCTATCTCTCTGTCTCTCTCTCTCTCTATCTCTCTGTCTCTGTCTCTGTCTCTCTCTCTGTCTCTCTCTCTCTCCTTTCTTCCTCCTGCCCCTCCCCTTTCTTCTTTTGAGACAGGGTCTCCTTATGTAGCTCTTGCTGGCTGGAACTCATTATGTAGACCAGGCTGGCTTTGAACTCACACAAATCCACCTGCTTCCATCTTCCAAGAGATTTGGTCAAAGGCACGCACCACTTTGCCTGGCTCCTGTTTGTTTGTTTGTTTGTTTGTTTTTAGAGTCACCGTTTTTCTTTGTTTCCCTGGCTATCCTGGAACTCACTCTGCAGACCAGGCTGGCCTCAAACTCAGAGATCCACCTGCCTCTTCCCCGGAAGTGCTGGGATTAAAGTCGTGTGCCACCACTGCTGGGCTCTGTATTTTTGTTTTTAAAGGTTAATACAACTAACTGTCCTCTTAGAGAAAGTTTAGCTTTGCTTGACTTTCAAACTTTTCCTGACTTTTAATTCTTTAATCAGCAGAGCCAGTTCCTGAACCCCTAGGCAGTGTCAGCACCACACAAAGAAGGCCTGTGTCCACAGGTCTGCTGTAGCCCTACTATAGAAATGGGGGAGGGGTCCCCCTAAACACATAGCAGAGACAGTCTTAGCCCTGTTGACCTCAGGATGAGAATGGAATACATACCCTTTGGGGAAATTGAAATAGCCTATTATTTTCAAATCCCTTAGGTGCCATGCTTGGTTGGGAATACCAGCAATGGACAGGCAGAGGCAGGGGGATCTCTGTGAGTTTGAGGCCAACTTGACTCACGTCTTAGCAAGCTCCAGGGCTAGCCAAGTCCACACACAGTGAGATGCTACCTCAAAACAACAACAATAAGTAAAACAACAAAAACAAAAAAAGACAAAGGAAGAAGAATAATTTCTTGAGGTCTCTACTTCCCATGTAGTCTAACCTGTTCTCAAATGTGCATGTAGCCAAGGATGACCTTAAAGTCTTGATCCTCCTGTCTTTACCTCCCAAGTGCAGGGATTATAGGCTTGTGCTACCCTAGCAGAGAGGACATTATTATTGTTGTTATTATTACTATTTTTATCAGCATGTGTGGTGGTGTGGATATGCATGTGTGTAGAGCATAGACACTGAGTGTTCTGATCTATCTGCACCTCACTGAACCTGGAGCTAGGCAAGTGGCCAGCAATCCTTGGGGTTCGCCTGCTTCCGTCCAGCACAGTCCTGGGGTCCCTGGTGTGAACTGAGGTTAGCAGTATGTATTTATCCATACCTTGTTTTCTAGGTGGGTGCTGGGATTAAACTCAGGTCTTCATGCTTGCAGAAGAGGGGCTTATTACCCCCTCAGCCATTTCTCTAGCCCCTGCAAGCTGGTTTCTACTGGCCATCTTGTATCTTCAAATTTCCCAAAGGCTAAATAAGCATCTACAGTTCTCGCTGAATATTCTCTCCCCACAGGCTTTCTGGAAGAAAGTGAAATTAAGCCCTCCCACGAGACTTTAAAAATGTAAACTCTAAATTCCAGTTGTCGGGGTAACATCCTTGTGATGCCGGGGTGCCATTTATATATTTTGGTGCTGATGGACGCCCGTTACCATGAGAACGGGAATGGCATTACACAAAGTGAATTTTGGCGCTTCTCCTCTCGTGTCGTGAAAAACAAAATCCAGGCCCACAGAGACAGCCTCAGCTCGTCCCAGAGAACCCAAGAGCCAAATGATGACAAGTCTGGGGTTGCTGGGAACTAGAAGCCGGGAGACTAGGGTTTTATTGGTTGTTTGACTTTTGTGTTGAATAAACTATGCATTATGAAGTTGGGGAAGTAACTTAGGTGGTAGAATGTCCGCCTAGTGTACACGAAGCCCTGGGTTTGATCTTTACCATAAAAAGGGTCAGAAGTTCTAGGTTATCCTCAGCTACATAGTGATTTTAGGCCAGCCTGGGCTACATGAGATTCTGATGTTTTACTTTTTTTTTTGTTTGTTTTGTTTTGTTTTTTAAAGATTCAGTTGCTGTATTCATTGTGAATTTCTATTTGATTAGGCTTGGATTATTTTTTTTTATGTTTGTTTGTTTTATAAGGCATGGTTTCACTCTGTAATTCTGGATGCCTTGGAACTCAAACTGATCATCCCGGCTTGGGATCCCCCACTCCAACCCCAGTGCTGTTATTACAGACCGGCAGCCTCAGCCTTGGCTGTCTTGTAGCTGTTGAGACAGGCTTTCAGGACACAGCTGAGCCTAGCTTGAGTTTCCAGTCTACCTCCTGTGAGCACCTCCACAGCTAGCCTGCAGCTAATCAGTGTTAAGGGTATATTCTCACTTTGTCTTCTGATGACAAACTTCTCACTCTGGAAAGAAATTCTAGTCATTTCCCTAGTGGGATCTTCACTGTTACCCCACCCTGACCCACCCCACAGAACCGGATGGTGCCTGCTGTTTCTGATATACGCTCCGTTCTTCCGTTCTTTCTTCCAAAGCCAGATGTTTGAAAACTGTAAGCCTTCGGGGTCAAGCCTGTGCTCGCGAGCACTCTAACATCCTGGTTGATAGATGTTGTAAGCTTTCCACTCTCAGGTACCGAATTAAGTTTCCGCTGACAATTTAACATCAGTTAATCTCACAAGATTTGTGTGTGGGAATAAAATTGAAGGTGGGGGAGGGAACAACCCCACAGTGTGACTAGCAGCCTGTCAGTTACACATTCTTTAGTGAATTCTGCTGACGGAACATGCGCACCTGGTGTGTCGAGCACGTGATAGGCAAGCCCAGCTGTACGCAGCGGGCCACCCTATCTCATTTAATCTCATAGACCTCTCAGGTAGGGTCTATTCTCACTGGTGCTACAGAAAATTAAGCAACTTGCCTGAGGTCACACATTTATCCATCCTGTGGAATGCGGATGTGGTCCGGGCATCGAGCGCTGCCTTTGATTTAACCTTCAAACTAAGGACTGTGCAAAGATTTCTTCACAAAGTTATACTGAATCTAAGGGCAACTGGATGGGGTTCCCACACCCGGGCAACAGGAGCTCCTGCCTCAGCTGATCACTCTGTCCACAGTCTTTCCATCGTACCTGTTCCTGCACCCTCCAGGCAGAAGCAAACTGGCTAAAAAGGTGAGACCTTGAGGCACAAGCAGAGGTCCTAATAAATCCATTTCTGGCCTTATAAAAGGATTTTATGTGTGACTGCAACAGTTCTAAACATGGGAATTCATTAAAAAAATTAATTAAAATACCAATCATCATAGTATAATGGTACATACCTATAATTCCAGATCTAGGGAGGCTGGGACAGGAGGAAAGAGAGATTGAGGCCAGACTGGGCACAAAGCAAGATCTACCCCGAATAGCAGAAACAACAACAAAAGTAAAATACCTAAAAAAAATCCATAAAGACTGGAAGTAAGGGGACTGGAGAGATAGCTCAGTGGTCAAGAGCACTGACTGCTCTTCCAAAGGTCCTGAGTTCAAATCCCAGCAACGACACGGTGGCTCACAACCATCTGTAATGAGATCTGATGCCCTCTTCTGGTGTGTCTGAAGACAGCTACAGTGTACTCACATACATAAAATAAATAAACCTTTTAAAAAAAAAAAAGACTGGAAGTAAAACAAATGTCCCATAAAAGAGTTGGGCAAGGGTTGGGGATTTAGCTCAGTGGTAGCGCGCTTGTGGGCAAATTACAGTACCAACCAAATGAAATACGCAGCCACTAGTAAGGACACAAGAATAAAAGTAAAAATGTTTCTAATAACATGAAGATGCTACTCAGTTCAGTGTCTGAAAGTGGCCCTTGTGCTAAGTCGATGTCAATGTGCTCGCTCTGTCTGTCTGTCTGTCTGTGTTGGTGCATACATATTCATAATGTTAAGTGAAAAACAACTAGTATATCTCAGTTAAAATGGAGGCTGGAGAGAGGTCTCAGCAGTTATGAGCATGTGTTGCTTTTCCAGCACACACATCAAGTAACTCCACACACACTGCTGGCCTCTGTGGGCACCACTCAGATGAACAACCTCCCCCACAGGTACACATACATAATTAAAAATAATAAAAGCAAGAGTAAAATCTCTAAATAATCTATCACTTGTGAAAGCCTGGGATTAGAGAATGGCTAAAAAGATCAGGAGCCGGGTTGGGGATTTAGCTCAGTGGTGAGCGCTTGCCCAGGCGCAAGGCCTGGTTCGGGTCCCCAGCTCGAAAAAAAAAAAAAAAAAAAAAAAAGATCAGGAGCCAAGGCTGGGAACGTAGCTAGGTGTGAGCACGCCGGAGCTAGGTCATCTCCCACATCAAAGGAAAAGACAGGGGGAAAGGCAGTGGGTGAAGTTTGACCCTGTTGCTATCCCTGACACGCACGCACGCAGCACCTGACACACGTGAGAGTCAGTGAACACTTTCAGACTTTTTCCAGCTGTAATGGCATACACCTTCTATCACTTGGGAGGCAGGGATCAGTAGATCTCTCTGATTTGAAGCCAGCCTGGTCTACATAGTAACTCCGTAGTGAGGACTACGTAGTGACAGCCTGACTCTAAATAGATAGCCGTATGGGCAGAAGATGACACAAGCCTCTAACTCCTCTTCTTCAGTAACTTGTTTTATGATCATTAGGATAATGCTTAGTGCAACATTTTGTTGTTTTGAGGAAGGTCTCCTGTAGCCTGAGCTGGTCCTCTGACTCATAGTGGAGCTGAAGATGACCTTTGTCCTAGTTTGCTTTCTGTCTTGGTGATAAAATCCTGAGCAAAACCAGCTTGGGGGAAGAAAGAGTTTACCTCACTCACAGCTAACAGTCCATCACTGAGGAAGACCGAAGGAGACTGGGACAGAGGTCACAGAGAAGCTGTTTGCTAGCTTGCTCCTCTGGTTTCTCAACTTTCTTTCTTTCTTTCTTTCTTTCTTTCTTTCTTTCTTTCTTTCTTTCTTTCTTTTTGTACTTTTTAAGAAAATTTGGTTATTTTCTTTATTTACATTTCAAATGTTATCCCCTTTCCTGGTTTCCCTTCTAGAAACCCCCTATCCCATGCCCCCTCCCCCTTCTTCTATGAGGGTGCTCCCCCATTCACCCACCTATTTCCTCCCACCTCCCCACCCTGACATTCCCCTACACTGGAGCATGGAGCCTTCACAGGACCAAGGGCTTCTCCTCCCATTGATGCCCAACAAGGCCATCCTCTGCTACATATATGACTGGAACCATGGGTCATTCCATTTGTACTCTTTGGTTGTGGTTGGTGGTTTAATCCCTGGGAGTTCTGGGGAGTCTGGTTGGTTGACATTGTTGTTCTTCCTATGGGGTTCAGTCCTTTCTCTTCCACTGGGGGCCCTGTTCTCAGTCCAGTGGTTGCCTGCAAGCATCCACCTCTGTATTTGTCAGGCTCTGGCAGAGCCTCTCAGGAGACAGCTATATCAGGCTCCTGTCAGCAAGCACTTCTTGGCATCTGCAACAGTGTCTGGGTTTGGTGTCTGTATATGGGATGGGTCCCCAGGTGGGACAGTCTCTGGATGGCCTTTCCTTCAGTCTCTGCTCCACACTTTGTCTCTGTATTTCCTCCTGTGACTATTTTGTTCCCCCTTCTAAGAAGGACTGAAATACCCACACTTTGGTCTTCCTTACTCTTGAGCTTCATGTGGTCTGTAAATTGTATCTTGGGTATTCCAAGCTTTTGGGCTAATATCCACTTATCAGTGAGTGCATATCAAATCCACCAAGATGAACTCTCAATCTTGAATATCTATGCTCCAAATGCAAAGGCACCTATATTTATAAAAGAAGCCTTACTAAAGCTCAGAGCACACAATGTACCTCACACAACAATAGTGTCCATTACATCAATGGACAGATCTTGGAAACAGAAAATAAACAGAGACACAGAAAAACTAACAGAAGTTATGAACCAAAGGGATTTAACAGGTATCTATAGAACATTTCACCCTAAAACAAAAGGTTATCAGCACCTCATGGTACCTTCTCCAAAATTGACTGTGTAATCAGTCACAAAACAGGCCTCAATGGTTACAGATAATCCCATGCATCCTATCAGATCACCACGGACTAAAGCTGGTCTTCAATAACAACAATAATGACAGAAAGCCAACATACACTTGGAAACTGAACAATGCTCTATTCAATGATAACTTGGTCAAGGAAGAAATAAAGAAATGAAAGACTTTTTAGAATTTAACGAAAATGAAGGCATAACATACACAAACTTATGGGACACAATGAAAACAGTGCTAAGAGGAAAACTCATAGCTCTGAGTGCCTCCAAAAAGAAACAGGAGAGAGCAGCTTGACAGCACACCTAAAAGCTCTAGAACAAAAAGAAGCAAAGACACCCAAGAGTAGTAGATGGCAGGAAATAATCAAATTCAGGGCTGAAATCAACCAAGTAGAAACAAAAAGAACTATACAAAGAATCAACAAAACCGGGGTTGGGGATTTAGCTCAGTGGTAGAGCGCTTGCCTAGCAAGTACAAGGTCCTGGGTTGGGTCCCCAGCTCTGAAAAAAAAAGAAAAAAAAAAAAAAAAAAAAAAAAAAAGAATCAACAAAACCAGGAGCTGGTTCTTTGAGAAAAGTCAACAAGATAGATAAACCCTTAGCCAGACTAACCAGAGGGCACAGAGACAGTATCCAAATTAACAAAATCAGAAATGAAAAGGGAGACATAACAACAGAAACAGGAAATTTTAAAAATTATTAGATCCTACTACAAAAGCCTATACTCAACAAAATTGGAAAATCTGGATGAAATGGACAATTTTCTAGACAGATACCAGGTATCAAAGTTAAATCAGGATCAGATAAACCATCTAAACAGTCCCATAACCCCTAAAGAAATAGAAGCAGTCATTGAAAGTCTCCCAACCAAGAGAAGCCCAGTACCAGATGGGTTTAGTGCAGAATTCTATCAGACCTTCAAAGAAGACCTCATACCAATACTCTTCAAACGATTCCACAAAATAGAAACAAATGGAGCACTACCTAATTCTTTCTATGAAGCCACAATTAATTACTCTTATACCTAAACCACACAAAGACCCAACAAAGAAAGAGAACTTCAGACCAATTTCCCTTATGAATATGAATGTCAAAATACTCAATAAAATTTTCGCAAACCGAATCCAAGAACACATCGAAACATCTTGATCAAATAGGCTTCCTCCCAGGAATGCAGGGATGGTTCAATATACAGAAATCCATCAACGTAATCCACTATATAAACAAACTCAAAAAAAATCACACGATCATCTCATTAGATGCTGAGAAAACATTTGACAAAATTCAACACCCCTTCATGATAAAAGTCTTGGAAAGATCAGGAATCCAAGGCCCATACCTAAACATAGTAAAAGCAATATACAGCAAACCAGTAGCCAACATCAATCTAAAGGGAGAGAAACTTGAAACAATCCCCCTAAAATCAGGGACTAAATAAGTCTGCCCACTCTCTCCCTACCTATTCAATATATTACTCGAAGTCCTAGCGAAAGCAATTAGACAACAAAGGGAGGTCAAAGGGATACAGATTGGAAAGGAAGAAGTCAAAATATCACTATTTGCAGATGATATGATAGTATACTTAAGTGACTCCAAAAGTTCCACCAGAGAACTACTAAACAACTTCAGCAAAGTGACTGGATATAAAATTAACTCAAACAAATCAGTAGCCTTCCTCTACTCAAAGGATAAACAGGCTGAGAAAGAAATTAGGGAAATGACACCCTTCACAATGTCCGCTTGATTTCTTATATAACTTGCCTGTGGTTGACACTGCCCCCAAGTAGGCTGAATCCCCACACATCAGTCATTAATCAAGAAAATGCACCACAAACATGCTCACAGGCAGAAGTGATGGTGGCAGTTCCCTTTCCCAGATGACTCTAGTTCCTGTTAAGTGACTTCTATGTGTGAGCACACGCTGGGCTAGACTTGTCTGAGGGAAGAAGAATGCACCATCTGCTTCTTTTTCCCCAGAGACAGAAACCCAATAGGAAGTGCGCTCTTCTGTCATTTAGAGCAGAGTTGAGCCAAGGGTGCCTTCTCCTGCTACTGCTTCCAGTGACTCCTCCCATGCCTTCTCCCCGCCTCCCCCTGCCCCCTCAGTCAACAGTACCACCTTCCAAACTCCTTCTCTGTTGTAATTGACATTTGGTGGCATTCATATACACAGAGAGTCTGGCCACACTGCAGGATAGCCTGCTAATACTGTTCTTGGAGGCTGATGTTGGACAGCGTGCACAGAGCTCAGCAGTCTGACTGAAAAGAAAAGAAAAGAAAAGGAAAAAAAAAAAAAAAAAAGATGGCTGCACATCCCCGGCCTCTCTCAAAGGGGTTAAGGATGAAGGACACAGAGAAAAGAGTTCGGGGCAGCGACAACCCAGCTTCTAAGTCCAAGGAATGGATGATCTTTAATTTGGAAGGAGGTGTTGACACTGCAGTTTCAGCACCCTGGTGACATACTTGTAGCAAATATAACTTATGCCTTTGTTACATTGACTATTCCAGGAGCTACATTCCAGGAGGCCTAGGAAGATGCAGCGAGCGGGGATATGGGAGTGGGCGGGGCTGCTCTCCTACTCTGTGCAGAGGCTTTGGCATGAACCGGACCTCTGGTTTCTCATTGGTGCTTTATATATGCTAGCAGGGATGGAAAAAGTAAATTGGGAAACGGGGATGCTGTCCATAGGGTAGCAGTTAGCAGGCCAGTGAGCGGGCACCGAATGCAGACGCGGAGCCACGCCTTTCAGTAGTAACGGGCAAGTGAGACCAGATGGGAAGTGGGAGTGGGTATGAAGGAGAAGTGCAGAGGTCCAGGAGGAGAGTGGCCGGTGGCATGGCTCCGAAGCTGGGGCACACCGTGCAGGTGCATATACCAGAACATGTGTGTGTGCAGATCAGAGGACACCTTTTGGAAGTTAGCTCTTCTGTGTTTCATGGGATCTGGTCGTTACATTGACACAGCAAGCTCTAGAATATCCACAGAGCCATCTCCACGGCCCACAGAGAACCTCTTTCTAAGGGGTCCCCTTCATCCAGATGTGACTAACTACTTGCCAGTGAGCAGAGGAGGACATTTCCTTTGCTTCTATTGTTCCCTTTCTCATGCTAGAGATCATTCTAGAACAGCAACAACAAAGAAAGAGGCCTTGGATTACTTTTTTTTTTTAATTCTAGCTTAAAACTTATTGTTTTGACTGCACCATCCAGGGGTCTCAGCATGTTGTCACAGCAGCTGCGTCCAATACTCTTCATTGTCCTAGCCTCCACCCTACTGTCTGCTCAGCCCCTCATGCTGCTGTCTCTATGGCTGACTGACATCATGATGTGAGGAGTTCTGTAGGATTTGCCTTTCTGTGTCTCTGTTATCACACCTGGGCTGTACTCTCCAATTTTCACAAATATCCTACTGCCTTTGTCTGTTCACTCATACTGGGTGAGGTGATTTCTACCCTCTGACTGTTGTGAACGGTGGTTCCACAAACATGGGCAAATTTTGACTTCCAGAGTTCAGTCCTCTTAGCTGCGGATAGAAAGCGGTCGGGGGTTTATATGGTGGTTTAGCTCACTGTGTGGCTATCCCGGAATACTGAAGCCTGGGGAATTATAAACAATGCAAGTTTATTTCTTGTAGTTCTGGAGGCTAAAAGTTGAAGATCTGAGCACTGGAGTTTGGTTAGGGCTTTCTTCATGAACCCTCAGGAGGCAAAGAGCAAAGGGCAGAGGACAGAGGACAGGGAACAGGGGACAGAGAGCAAAACCTTCCTCCACCACTTTTTTTTTTTTTTTTTTTTTTCTGAGACAGGGTTTCTCTGTGTAGTCTTAGGTATCCTGGAACTCTGTAGACCAGGCTGGTCTCAAACTAAGAGATCTTCCTGACTCTGTCTCCTGTGCTGGGGTTAAAGGCCTGTGCCACCACTGCCCGCCATCACTTTCTCTTTTTTGCCAGGAAATCAGAAACATACTTCCTCATTGCAAACTGTAGTAGAAGGTGCTGAGTTATGAGTTGTTGTGATGAATAAAAATGATTTGTTTATTTTCATTATTATTATTTTTATGTGCATCGGTGTTTTGCCTGCATGTGGATTGACCCATCCAGCAGGTCCAGTTATTCAGGGTCCCGAAGAGGCGCTACCTGAGGGTCAAGGGGGCGAGAGAAGAAGGAGACCAAGCAAGGTTCTGTTGTCAAGGTCTCGTTTATTGAGAGGAATGTACAGCATTTAAAGCTCTGAAGCGGGGCTGGGGATTTAGCTCAGTGGTAGAGCGCTTACCTAGGAAGCGCAAGGCCCTGGGTTCGGTCCCCAGCTCCGAAAAAAAGAACCAAAAAGAAGCTCTGAAGCAGGAATTGAAGCTTAGGGTGGGGGAGTACTGGGAAGTGCCCAAGGTGAATCACTAAACTGCAAGATGTCCTCCTTAAACAAAGAGGCAACAGTCTTCCAGGGACATATTCTTAAAACCATTCTTTTTTTTTTTTTAAGATTTATTTATCTATTATATATGAGTACACTGTAGCTGTCTTCAGACACACCAGAAGAGGGCATCGGATCCCATTACAGATGGTTGTGAGCCACCATGTGGTTGCTGGGATTTGAACTCAGGACCTCTGGAAGAGCAGGCAGTGCTCTTAACCACTGAGCCATCTCTCCAGCCCCCAGGGACATATTCTTTGAAAAGGTCGAGCCCTTCTCAGGAATCTGCTCAGGGCAGGGCACTAGCTTTGCTCAGGCTGAAACATCCTGTGATTGTTCCCTGAATCTTCCTGGGAGACGCTTTTGTCCAACAATCTCATAATCTTACAGCAGCCATCTTAGGGGTGAGCATCTGTGGCCATACAGCCCAGAGTCACATAGCCACCTTGAGCTATACAGTCACAAAGCGTCCAGGCCCAAATCCAATAAGGCTCCCTACAGTGGATCTGTGTGTGAGTACAGGATCTCCTGGAACTAGAGTTACAGACAGTTGTAAGCTGCCATGTGGGTGCTGGGAATTGAACTTGGGTCTTCTGAAAGAGGTTAAGTGTACCTAACTGCCAGACCATTTGTTCTTTCTTTTTTCTTTTTTTTTCGGAGCTGGGGACCGAACCCAGGGAGAGCAAGCGCTCTACCACTGAGCTAAATCCCCAACCCCCAGACCATTTGTTCTTAACCTGTGGGTCATGACCCCCTTGGAGATCATATATCAGAGATCCTACATACAAGATATTTACTTTATAATTTATAATAGTAGCAAAATTGCAGTTATGAAATAGCAATGACAATAATTTATGGTTGGGGGTCACCACGACACAAGGAACTGCATTAAAGGGTCGCAGCATTGGGAACGGAACGCTGAGAAGCGCTGGGCTGAATGCTAATCAGCCATTGCAGGAGTATATACTGTAGAGCAGCAGGAGCTGTGACAGAGGTCAGGAGACCTCCATGCTTCCTAGGGCTGTCCTCATGGTTTTGGACACCTTGCTTGGTGGCTTAGGAGTGAAAACTTTAGCACCACAGGACATGGAGTGGAGCATGTGTGGATCACTACTCCCTCACCCTCCAGGGGTGCCGTATCCCACTGCTTTAACAGGTATCCCAGTCAGGGTTTCTATTTTTGCACAAACATCATGACCAAGAAGCAAGTTGGGGAGGAAACGTTTTATTCAGCTTACACTTCCATGCTGTTCATCACCAAAGGAAGTCAGAACTGGAACTTAAGCAGGTCAGGAAGCAGGAGCCGATGCAGAGGCCATGGAGGGATGTTTCTTTCTTTTATTTATTTATTTATTTATTTATTTATTTATTTTTTTGGAGCTGAGGACGGAACCCAAGGCCTTGTGCTTGCTAGGCAAGCGCTCTACCACTGAGCTAAATCCCCAACCCCTGGAAGGATGTTTCTTACTGGCTTGCCTCCCCTGGCTTGCTCAGCTTGCTCTCTTATAGAACCCACAATGGGTTGTGTCCTCCCCCCTTGATCACTCATTGAGAAAATGCCTTACAGCTGGGCCTCATGAAGGTATTTTCACAACTGAGGCTCCTTTTTCTGTGATAACTCCAGCTTGTGTCAAGTTGACCCACAAAACCAGCCAGTACACCAGGTGATGGTGGGGTGTAGCACTTGGGAGGCAGAGGCAGGTGGATCTCTGTGAGTTTGAGGTCAGCCTGGTCTACAGGAGTGAGTTACAGGACAGCTAGGGAAACACTAACTTGAAAAACAAAACAAAACCAAAATATTTATTGCCTTTGGGTCTTTTAATTATGAAAGGAATTCACGCCTGGAGCGGTTACTTGTGGGGCAGGTACAGGCAGTAGAACTGTTGACTGTGCAGTGACTCTATTTACAATATCCTGAGAGTGTCAAAGTTTTCTTTTTAAACGTTTGTTTATAGTGTATGTGTAGGTTGATGTCATTATGCAGGTGAAGGCAGGTACAGGATAGAATGAGGCCTGTCATTGGACGAGAAGGAAGGATGGGTGGGAGAAAAGCTTTAGAGAGGAGGAGACCGGAGTGAGAGGAGAGAGCAGCTGAGAGAACATGGAGGTGGATGTTAAGATTCCTCTCTGCACATTTACAGGTCGTTATGACTATTCTTAAGGGATGGATGTGTACAGGATTTTACATGTCTAGATGAACAAACTATATCTTATCTAGGTGGGCGGTTTATATACTTACCAATTGATTGTAAGATGTGTGGATGTATTGTACATTGATCATTTAACACATAAACCTGGTTGTTGGGTTCCAGTTTGCTGAGTAATGATTTCACTGGGTTGTTGGAAGTGTGAGCAGAGTCTGACAGGAAGCCGTGCTAGGATACAGGATGCTTGGGGCTAGCGTGGTGTGCGGCCACACTAGCATGGCCCGCAGAACTTGATATGAGTCTCAGGCATGGTAACAACCCGCTGAGAGGACAGTGTGTGAAAGCGGCTGACAGACAAACAGCTAGAGCGTGCACGGATCCACGCAGAGTGTGAACTCACGGGAACCATGTCTGCCGCTCTTTTAAAATCATACCGCAACACGCATGTGTGAACATGCACACACCACTGTGGATGGGGGCGCAATCTGAGTGTCTCTTCTCCCTTACCCTGTGGTTTCTCCATGTTCTGGCTTTTAACATGGTCCCTCTTGTTCATCATCAGTCATCAGGTTGGAGGGGGCACTTCTATTGTAAAATGCCACCCACGCATTATTGTTGCATCTCTCTCCCTTCCCATCAGTCTATTGCAGCCACGATCCTGTCTCTTCTCACCTCTGGGTGGTCTTTTCGGACTCTGTCAGCTGACCTTGTCTCTGTAGTGCCCTAAACAATGCTGTCTGTGCTGTAGATAGCATCAGGTCTAAATCCAAAGTCTCAGAGACTCGAGCCCTTAGCTCTGAGCCCCTGTAAGATGTGAGAAACAAGTTACAGATTTCCAAAAGACCTTGACACTCAGACACCTGCAGTGTTTGATCTGCAAGCGTCAACCAACGTTCCAGAATACATGACCGCTCTAATACAAACTCTCATACCCAAGGGAGGACAGGAGGACATTAAACAGCCCCCAAGTTCAAAGGTTCAACCAGCCTTTTAGCACCACGTTAGGCAGCATCAGCCTGGGAACCTGTGCAAGACACATGGTCTCCAGCACACGCTTCCCCTGCGTTAAGGACCCAGCAGGCTGCGCTGAGAGAGTCTCCGGGTGGACGAGAGACACTAGAGTGAACACTGCAGTCTCCAACTCCAGGAAGATATTCTGGGTTTCTTTCTTTCTTTCTTTCTTTTTTTTTTTAAGATTTTTTTTATTTTATATGAGTACACTGTCGCTGTCTTCAGACACACCAGAAGAGGGCATCGGATCCCATTACAGATGGTTGTGAGCCACCATGTGGTTGCTGAGATTTGAACTCAGGACCTCTGGAAGAGCAGTCAGTGCTCTTAACCCCTGAGCCATCTCTCCAGCCCATATTCTGGGTTTCTAAAGCCCAGGGAAAAGACATTCCCTTCTGCCCCTTCATGGGAGCGCTCTTTTTGGCGGCTGGCCTCCAGCTTATGCTGCGTCTGCACCCAAGGCACGGGTGGAAGACGACATTCACCCATACCACTCAAGGTTATGAGCGGTCAACTTTTCTACCACAGGGATTCTTACCATTCTCCTGACGTTTGTCTGGGCTGCAGCCACTTTGGCAGACTTCATAAACCTCACAAGGCAATAGATAGCCCAACTTAAGTGACCCAGAGTGGACTGTCTGTTCTATTCTAGCATGGCCTTTGTCTTGAGTGAACTAGCTCTGAGCACCGGACTGTGAATGGAGCAAACACTGCAGGTGTCTGAGTGGTAGGCTGGGGGAAGCAGTGGGGGCCAGGAAGGCAGAGCAGAAGGCAGGTAAGGAGTGTGGTAATTTGGGATGAAAATGCCCCTTTCCAAGTGTCTCAGTTGGCGTGTCAAGGTCTTTGGAAATCTGTAACTTGTTTCTCACATCTTACAGGGGCTCAGAGCTAAGGGCTTGAGTCTCTGAGACTTTGGATTTAGACCTCTGTGCAGTCCTGGAACCTTTGAGAACTTAGGGATTCTTGAATGTGTTTTACATTGTGAAATAAGCCTGTGTCTTTGGGGACTAAGGACAGGGTATTATGGTTAAATCTGGAATGCTTCCCAGTGATTCATGTATTGAAGGTTTAGCTGTGGCGAAGCACTGTTCAGAGATGACTGGACCATTAGGACCATAATCCTATCAGCAGATTAATCCACACTAATGGACTGAATGGGGAGGTTAATGGAAACTGCAGGCAGCAGGGTCTACTTGGGGGAAGCAGTGATCACCTTCCTACAGGGTCTCAATGAACTTGGAGCTCACTCTGCGCTAGAATGATTGGCCTGCAAGCCCAGGGCTCCTCCTGTCCCTACCTCCCAGGACTAGGATTACAAGCATGGACCACAGTGCCTGGATGTCACGGGGATGCTGGGAATCAAACAAGGGACTTGGGCTTTCATGGCCAGCACTACATCCAGAGCCATTTCCTGGTCCCAGCACTTCTTCATCAGCGCTTGCATATCCAGCCATTATGACTTTAGTCTCCACTGGAGACTGTGGATAATTCAGATCAGAGAAAGACGGCTAAGCAGAACATTTATAAAAACAAGTTATTTATTTCCATTTTGTTAAAAGGGGGGGGGTAGCGAGGAGTAGTTTAATGGCAGAGCTCTTTCTGAGCAGAGGCCCTAGGCTCATTCCCATCATTGAGAGAGAGAGAGAGAGAGAGAGAGAGAGAGAGAGAGAGAGAGAGAGAGAGAGAGAGAGAGAGAGACCCCAAACCAAACCACAGCAGAAAACGTGCTTACAAGTCAGGCCTGAGCTCTCTGCCTCTCTGAGCCAGCTCTCACAAAAGAAAACGACTCATGCAACCTGGAGCTGCCTTCTGAGAACAAGGTTTAATTCAGTCTAGATTTATGATTATAATATTTAAAAAAAAAAACACTACCAATGCCAGGGTAGCCTTTATGAACTACTTGGGTTTGGTTTTCCTGGTTACTTCTGAAAAAACAAAGCGGCTTACCTATTGCCTGGCTCAGCTGTGGAAATAAAAATGTTTGTCACTATTTACCACAGAAAAGTACAGTGGCTACATGTTTCTACTTGGCTGTTAGAGCCCGCTTGCCCGCAGTCCTTGAGGTACCCTAAATGCATTCTCCTACTTTCTGTTCTTTGAGACCAAGGCATGCTTTGAATTCTACCACCTAAATCTTATTTTTTCCCCCTTTTCCCTTTGGGAGCGCCTGGCCAAGGGAAGCCACGCAGATACAGGCAGTCGGCAACATTGTGAGCGATGTAGTAGAGGTTCAACATGGCTGCCGGGCTGAGGATGTCTACTTCCTGCTTCTTCTGCTTCTGCTTCTTCCCGGCCTTGCCCCGGCGTTTTCTTCTCTTCCTTTTACCTGCCTTTCAAAGACAAGTACAAACATGGGAAGAAAATTACTTTCTGTCACCTTGATGTGATTTTTTTTTTTTTTTTTTTTTTGATATGGGGTCTCACCATGTAGACCTGCTTGGCTGGCCTTGAACTCACACAGATCTGTCTGACTCTGTCTCCCAAGTGCAGGGATCAAAGGCGTGCACCATCAAGGCCTGCCTGGAATCAGTTTTCCACTTTTCCTTAGGGACTTTAAAGGGGAATAAAAGCCTAAATGGGTGGGGGGAGGGACGCAAACTGCCACAACAAATACATTTATGTGTTCAAAATAACTAAGCATCTGATGATTCCCAACACAGAGTCGGTTAGTGTTGGAGGAGAGAAAAGGCTAGCCCCATCTGATGTCTATACGTACCACATTATTGTGCTGCATATGTACATATAAATATTACATATCATTAAAAAAATGCTTGCCTGGAGCGGGAAGCATCATATGCCATTGACTCTGACAAATGCTTGCTAAGCAGCTCTTGCTTAAAAGGACCCATGGCCCTTTCTTATGTGGCACTTTGTTGCATTCTGATTTGCTTAAGCTGCAAAAAGACACGGCACATGTCTCAGAGATGTACGCTAAAACTGTAGAGACAAAACTCAAAGACTAGAGATGTACTGTCCAACTCTTCTGCTCTCTCCCCTCCCCACCGAAAAAGAGGAACCACACAACCCGTATGCTCTTGCTGCTGTCTGAACCCAAGGAGTGGATCTGTGTGAGTCCATTTTACCAAATTATTCTTGATTATTTCTCTGGAGGGCTGCATACTAAAAATTTAAAACAAATTATGCGTCCAGGAGACAAATACATATTTTGGTCTTTGTTATGTGAGCGCTTTCGACATAAGCAGCTGTGAGACTTAAGTGAGACACGGATACAAGATGGGAGACTCAGGGTCTGAGAGCAAATGATGCTTGTCATCTTCCTCACCACAAAGCTGTGCTTCCGGGTAGGCAGGTATGCAGGGTGTGTGACATCCAGCAGGCTTAGAGCCCACCCTACTTTTGTGACTAGATGAAGAAGTCAGAAACCTCTAGGAAAAGTGAGTGGAGACTTTCATGCTTCACCAATAAACCGTTGCAAAGTTGTTGTCGTTGTTTAACGAGTGTGCACAACCAAGCTGCACTTCTCTATGTCCTGTGTTCGCCTCGCACATACAGAAAGTGATTGATGGGAGAGCATCTCTAACTAACATGTCTCCTCTGACTAGGGAAGAGGGAGGACGTTCATATCATCAAGGCTTAGCCGAGGCTAAGTATTTACATAAAAAAGATGGCTTGTTCTTAAACTTTTACTCAAAATGTCCCAATTTAAACAAACAAAACAGTTAATGTGTTTAAAATAGCAAAATACTTTCCCCTCGGGTGAAATGTAGTATATTCCTAGACACTGTTTTCAGGAGGGAATATGAGAAATAATGTAGTGAGTGAATACAGGTGGTAGGGCTGGGGAGATGACTCAGTGGCTAAGAGCAGATGGTGCTTATCCTGAGGACCAAGTTCAGTTCCCAGCATCCACATGGGATTGAAATTCACAGCTGCTTATAACTCCAAGGGATCTGACAAGCCTTCTGGAGTCTGAGGACACCTGCAGACATATGCACACACAGACAGACAGACACACATGTGCATGCACACACATGTAATAAATCTTGTAAAAAGGAGAAAATAAATCAAAACAAATTTTACAAAGTCCAGAAGACTGCATTCTGCTGGGAAAACCTCTCCCCAGGATACAGGAGGCACACTTTGGAGTAAGTTCTTCAAGATTTTGAATGTTAGCTCTCTTTCATAATTTTATACTTTCTTGATTGTCAATGGTCAATGGCTCGCCTGGCAAAACTAACAAAATGTGTGTGCACGCACACAGGTCTTAATCTTTAAAATGGGTTGAGAATGGTTTAACTTTTTTTTTCTGTTAAACAGTTTTAGTTTTGTTTTTTTTTTTTTTTTTTCGGAGCTGGGGACCGAACCCAGGGCCTTGCGCTTCCTAGGTAAGCGCTCTACCGCTGAGCTAAATCCCCAGCCCCAACAGTTTTAGTTTTGTTTTGTTTTTTTCTTTTAAAGATGGGGTCTCACCATATAAATCAGGCTGGCCTCAAACTCAGAGAGATCCACCTACCTCTGCCTCCTGAGTTCTGGGATTAAAAGTGTGTACCATAAGGTTCAGCCAAATTTGACATTCTTAGAAATTGGCAAACCGATTCCATAGTTCAGATGGAATTGCAAAGGGCATAAGATAAAGAAAGGCTTTTTAAGAATTTGTTTAAGGGCTGAGAGATGGCTCAGTGGTTAAGAGCACTGACTGCTCTTCCAGAGGTCCTGAGTTCAATTCCCAGCAACCACACGGTGGCTCACAACCATCTGTAATGAAATCTGATGCCCTCTTCTGACATGGAAGTGTACAGGAAGTTAGAGCCTCATTTACATAAAATAATAATAATAATAATAATAATAATAAAAAAGAGAGCCCAGAAATAGATGCACACATGTTATGAGGGGAATTTTCAGGAAAAACAAAGTTAGGATTGTCTGTTTCTCTACAGCAGCCATTCACGACCTGTGTGTTGCCACAGATATTTACATTACAATTCATGCAGCAACAAGATTATGAAGTAGCAGTGAAAATAATTTTATGGTTTGGGGGTCACCACAACATGAGGAATTGTATTAAAGGGCCTCGGCATTAGGAAGGCTAAGGACTGCTGTGCTACAGTATATGGGTGCTGGAATAATGACGGTCTATAAGCAAAATACAAAAACAAGGATCCCAATTAATATTTGAACCACATCAACCAACCAAACAAACAAAACCCTTAAACTTGATCATAGACCTAAATATAAAACCCCAAATTACAAAATGTTTAGAGTCTTATGGCCTTCAGTTTGGCAAAGATTTCTTCTTGGATATAACATCAGAACCACAGCTCCTGTGCTGTGGTTTGCCTATGAAATGTCCCCGAGGTCTGTGTGTTTCAACATTTGGTTCCCAGCTGCTGGTGGGGCTGTTTGGGACAGATTCTGACCTCCCCTCCTGTAGGAGGGAAAATGGGTGGGGGGCTTGTGGGAGCAAGCATGTCACCGCGGGTGGGGCTAGGTGGGGCTGGGTGGGGCTGGGTGGGGCTGGGTACTTGGACAGTTTACAGCAGGGTTCCATTTGTTCTCTTCTTCCTGACTCCCAGCTGATTCACACTGATAACCATGCCTTCCCCAGTTCTAGCCTTTGGAACTAGAAGCCACAATAAAACCCCTCTCCTCTAAGGTTTGCCATGGTATTCAGAGAGACAGGGAGTACATGTCATGTCATGTCATGAAGAACAAGTTGCTGGGCTTGCAGTCAGAACGTAAAATGTCTGCTTACCAATAGGTATTAATGCTAATTAATACTAAGCCAGAGACTGGGAGAAAATACCTCTAAAGCATATGATAAAGTCCTACATCCATAACAAAGATGCCCGAAACAGAGTAGTTAAGAGAACCACCCAATAAAAATCAGCAAAATATTCAAATGAATACTTTCCTGAGGAGACATGGGAAAGGAGCACATGAACAGACACTCAACATTGTTAGACATTAAGCATAGACGAAACCTACAAGATCTATAATGCACACCGAGTATAAGGGCTCCATATATATTCCGTCATATAATCAAGTAATGGGGAGCAAATGCAGGAACTGAACTCTTCATTCACCGTTGGAGGAGACTGAACCTAACAGAAGCACTTTGGAAGCTGGGCTGGCGATTTCTTTTTAAGTTAGACACACCCCTAGCATTTGACCTAGCCATTCCAAACGTATTTACCCAAAGAAATGAAAGCATCCTCTACTTAAAGACTTGTACATAATGTCCCAAAGTAGCTTAACTTGTCAGAGCTCAAAGCAGAAGCACGCTCACAAATGCTCATCGGCAAGCAAACCGATAAACATATTGTGGTGCGACTGCAGAATGGAGTCATGGAAAGAGTGACTACGTAGACAAAATTCAGGGTAATTAAATGAGTGATACAAATCAGCAGGGGAGGGAGGGAAGGGCAGGCCTTTACCCTCAGCCCTCAGGAGGCAGAGGCAGGTGGAACTCTGGGAGTTCAAGGCCAGCCTGATCTATGTGATGAGTTCCAAGGCAGCTAGGGCTGCACAGTGAGAGTCTACGTCAGAAGTAATTACATACATACATACATACATACATACATACATACATACATACATACATAAGCCGATAATGATATATCCTATATGGGGAACATATTGAGAGCACCTTAACCCCTCAGCCGATCTTAGCAGCAACCACCCAGTCCTTTGGTTGGCTCAGTGCAACCCTGGGGCTTCATCCTTGGTCAGAACACAATTAAAAACCTTACAGATGCCCTAAGGAGGACTACTTGGCTACATCTCTGTGGTCGATGGTGTTGGCTCCAAGTACTCACACAGTCGACCATCTGTAAACTACCCACAAGGCCTTTGTCTCCGAAGTATCCTTTTCTTCTGAGTCCTCACCTTAGGCATTTTTACTTTTCTTTTTCTGTGATAAAACACTAAGACTAAAAACAATTTACAGAGGAGTGAGATTAGCCTTACAGAGGGAGACTTCCTACTGGAGAGGCATGGCCAGGGCTGGAAGCAGAGAGAAGTGTAAGAGAGGGGAAGCTATGAGATCTCAGAGCACCCACCCAGAGCGACAGACTTCCTCCAGGGCCGCTGCACCACGTCCCTAAACAGCGCTCTAACTGGGGACCAAGCATTCAAGTATCTGTGTCTATGGGGGATAGTTCACATTAAAACCACTGCATCTACTTAATATTGATCGTAATTGATAGCAATCCAGGGGTTGTGAGTTTACCACCGAATTCCTTAGCCTAAACCATGACTTGGCACACTGCAAGGAAGAACGGCATTTGCTGAGTGAATAAGGAATTACAGTCAGATGGTGTGTTGGTTCGAATCTGAAATGCCCCTAACAGGTTCACAGTTTTGATTGTTTATTCCCAAGAGGGCCTCAAGGAGACCTTAGGGGGTGGAGCTAGGTAGCAGAAGTGACCCTACCCTTTCTGCGTTCCGACCTGCCACCGTGTGAACAGCTACTGTGGGGCTCTCCACTGCCTTCTCCACCACCAGGGACTGAAACCTGAGTGTGACCCCGAATAAGCCCTCCTCCCCTTACACTGTTTCTTCAGGTGTTTGCTCTGTCCGTCCCGGGAGCAATCAGTACAGACGCAATGCAGGTGTGCAGGCTGAAGACGGCAAACACGTCTCTCTGATGTCCTCAATTTCAAAACTCCCCTGTCGTTCATTTAACACGTATTTCCAAAGGCCTGCTGCGTTCCTGTCTCTGTACCAGACACAGATCTGCTAGGAAGGAGATCTGGGTTGCTGTCCTCAGGAGGCTCACAGTCCAGTGAGGGAAAGAAGACACCGACCTTTTATCACAGACACATTGACGAAGAAACAACTATGCTTGGGGGGAGGGGGCATCTGGCATCATGTGCAGGACAGGCAGGGATACTAGGAGCCATCCTGAAGAGGGGGCTCAAGGCTTAGGGAGTTTGTAGGCAGGGCAAACAACCCGGATAGGAGCTTCGAGGTTGGAGAGGCTATGCAGAGATAAAGCGATCAAACAGGGTCAGAGTGGCTGTCCACAAGCAAGCCAGGTGAGGGTGGGATGGGGATGGACGGTGGGGGGAGGGGAGATCAGCCTGGAAAGCAAGTGACGAGAGCTTCAGCCTCTGTAAACTAACAAGCCGGACATTTATACCAAGAGCATGAAGAAGCCATTAGTGTCGAGGGTTTTGAAAGTTACTCTTCACTTTCCCAGGGCCTGGAAAAAGAACGGCCTAGAAATTTAAGTCAGGAGTCGGCACTTTCACTTAATACTATCCTTAGTTCCAGAAGAAGGCGGAAGAACCACAGGCTCACTAGACAACATTCCAAACTGCAGGCTAAAGGGAGAGCAAGGCAGGCGGGGCCCCTCGAGCGTGGTGCAAAGGGCTATGGGTACTTACGGTGCTGCAGGAAGCAGCGGGTATTTCTACTCTAGGAGATAAAACGGTCAGTAATTGCGATAGGGCAGGTAAAGGAGAACAACGCGGGTCTAGTCCGGGGAATAAGCAGAGATGATAATACCATAGTTGTGCCAGAAGTTGAGGCCCCTTTTACCACGGGTGCTGAGCGACAAGTCCAACAGTGAGTTCCTGAGGACTGCGGAAAGAGGCACTCTAGAAAGAAAAATGAGGCTGGGAAGGAGGCCACCAATTGCAGGATGCGGGCTGAAGAGCAGGAGGGATTCTGACAGAAGCGGGTAGGGTAGGGTGGGGTTAGATGTAGTGTGGCTGCATCCCCCTCCCCCCAAGGGCCAATCCTTTCTCTATTACACGTAAAGAATTCCACCACACAACTCAGGGCAGCCTGGACAGTCCCTCATTGGAATGTACTTAGTTTTGGGGGGTGGGGGACCTTCAAAACTCGTTGCTGATCTTCTATTATTCAAACGCCAAAGCACCTTCTCGGAGTGAAAGCAATCCCCCAGAGCCAAGGGACTAGAACCAATCTCACAGAAAGGGCACAGCCTGAATCTGCTGCTGCTGTCCAACAGATACAGAGCATCTTAAGTCCCTCTCAGACTGCCCCCTTCTACTGGGTTGAAGTGTACCCAGTGGGGAATGACAGAAGACCCAGGTCTCAAAGGCTTACCCGGGTTAAGGCGAGCCCTTGCAAACCTCCCGTTTTAAGATGGGTATTTCCATAGTCATATCTTTCTTAGCTGAGAAGGTGATTGTGACACCAGCCCCGAGTCTCGAAATCCAGGCACCTCATTCCCTCCCCCTCAACCCCTATTTCCCCCCGCAGTCCTCAGGCCCGGTTCCTGAGGCTTCCCTGGCCTCCGCGAGCGCTCTCACCCGCGTATTGCCGCCTGCCCCGGCCGTGGCCGCACCTCCAATTGAGCGCCTTCGCGGTGTGCGGAGGCGCAGATGCTGGTAGACAAGGTTTGGCTCACCCCACTCCCGGGGCTCGGCCCCGAGGCACTCAGACAGCCAGCTGTCGAGCGCTCTAACGCGGCCGAACCTCGCACTGTTTACTTGTTGCTAGGGCACCGGGCGGGGCGTGCGTCAGTGGGCGGAGCCCAGCGGGCCTCGGGGCGCCTGTGGGCTCAGTGTGTGTTCTGATTTGCTCTACCTACCCCGCTGTCGCTTTTCGCTTTGGTTTACGAGGGGGTGACAAAGACTTCGAACTCCAAGTGGGAGCAAAGTAGCGTGATTTTGTCCCGGAGGTGCGACTGGGCGGGGCATGAGGGGAAGGAGCGGGCGGCCAAGATAAGTAGTTTTGGCTAGAGAGATAATGCAGGATAAATCAGTCTCTTGGAATCATCAAAAACTCTTTGATCCCTTGGTAAAACAAGAATAAGGTTCCTGAGGAGGGTCGAGGTGAGAATAACAGAAGAAATGTCTATAAGAGATTCTTATAGACAGGCCTCAGGATTGGCTGAAGTACACTTTGATTAGTTCGCTTCTCATCTTGTGAGTCCGTCCTTTTCTCCCAGAAAGGGAATGCGTTTGGGGCATAACTCCAATTGATTTTTAGAACTCGCTATTCCATTTTATTCAGTAAGCGGTGATTGTATATGTCACGTTCCTGACTCCCGCTTGCCTTGAGAATTCAGCGCCCAATATGGGCCAAGGTTCTTGAACTAAAGGTTGGAGGAGAAAAAGGGGAACACAGCAGAGAGGAAGGGTATGAACTGCAAGCACTGGCCACAATTAAAAGTGCTAGGTGCAGAGAGTTAGCTCAATGGTTAGGAGCACTTGCTTTTGCAGAGGACCCAGATTGGACTCCCAGCACCCACGTGGCATTCTCAACCGTTCAGTCTCAGAGGATCCAGTGCCCTCTTCTGACCCCCAACAGGCACCAGGCAGCTAGCTGTACAGTGCACAAATATGCATACAGTCAAAACACTCATACCCATAAAATAAAAATAATGTTAAAAAGCAAAACAAACAGGCTGGAGAGATGGCTCAGCGGTTAAGAGCGTTGACTGCTCTTCCAGAGGTCCTGAGTTCATTAAATTCCCAGCAACCACATGGTGGCTCACAACCATCTCTAATGGGGATCTGATGCCCTCTTCTGGTGTGTCTGAACACAGTGACCATGTACTCACATACACAAAATAAATAATCTTAAAAAAAAAAAAAAAAAGAAAAAAAAAAGAAACAAAAATAAATGACCTACCTTTGGGGCTGAAGCCATGGCTCAGGGGTTTAGGCCACTTGTTGCTCTTGCCGTAAGGGTCCAAGAATTGCCAGAGAATGATACCCCAGAATCAAATAGTATACAAAGGCCAAGAGCATTTATTCAGCTGAATATCCTGCCTGGAGGGGTCTCCCTATTACGGAATGGAGACACCTAGTGGGCTCACAGGCCCAGATTTCATTGTCAGGGGAATCAGGGAAGGAAGGGTATGTCCCCTTTACTTTGATTGGTTAGCGACATCTCTAGGAGTCTAATTCTACAATTGCTTAGGCGCTGGAGACATCCGGGTGTGTGTGTGTGTGTGTGTGTGTGTGTGTGTGTGTGTGTGTGTCTTACTCATTCTAGCTACCTACTCTTACTTCAGACCAGATGACAGGTGTTCTCTGGTTGGCTGACCATCGGTTCCTGGATCCCCAGATTCTCATTTCTGGGAAACAAACTTAGGCCTAGTCTCCCAAACTGTCAGTTTGGAGCCTGTCATGGAGTCAGCCTGGCTTTGAGCTTAGCCCCTTCATTGCAAAGAATTAGAATTCAATTCCCAGCAACCACATGGTGGTTTATAACTATCTGTAACTCTTTTCTTTTCTTTTCTTTTTTTTTTTTTCTTTTCTTTTCTTTTTTTTTTTTCGGAGCTGGGGACCGAACCCAGGGCCTTGCGCTTGCTAGGCCAGCGCTCTACCACTGAGCTAAATCCCCAACCCCTATCTGTAACTCTTAATTCCAGGGAATCTGATGCCCTTTTCTGATCTTCGTGGTCACCAAGCACTCGCATGACTCCCAGACATACATGTAGGCAAAACATACATAAAATGAGTAAATGTATAAAATGTTTTGAGGTGATAGGTGTTTTAGTCTATTGTGTTGTTTTGTCTTGCAAGGCTTGAGCCCACGACCTCAGATCTCTCTAAAATTAATTCCAGGCTAAGCAGATATCTCAGGATTAACTGCCCCTTCAGCCTTTGCACATCCCTCCTAGAGTAGTGATTTGGGAAGGCTTTCTGAGGAGATGATGTCAAAACAGATCTAGATGTCAAGGAGCAGTCAACTCCTGTCCAAATCATGGGCAGGATGTTGTAAACCCAGGGCAGGAGTGTTTCCCCTGGCGTTATCTGTATTTGATGCTAATTCTACTGTCCCTAGGACAGCCGTATACTCAGGACTCAGCTGACTTCACCAGAACCTTCTCCCCATTGAGTTTGTAAAATACAGGTGAGGGGCAGGTACAGGATAGAAGGAGGCCTGTCATTGGATGAGAAGGAAGGATGGGCGGGAGAGAAGTTTGAAGGAAGCGGAGGAGACTGGAATGGAAAGAGGCAGAGACAGGAGGGACAGGGAGAGAAGCCATGGCATGACAATATGGCAGGTGATGTTAAAATCCCATGCTGTATTTTTACAGGTTGTTACAAATGTTTTTAAGTGATGGGTGCATTTTGGGTTTTGTATGTTTAGGTGGGCAATTATATCTTATCAATTGGACCAGAGGTTATTGTGTTGTGTGTTCTTTCATGTAGCGATTTAAGTTTAAAGGAGTGTGCGGCAGCTGGGCTGGGCTGCCACGGAGTTGGGATGCGTGTTTCTGGCATGGAAACCTGCCTTGGGAACTAGATAGGTAGAGAGATTGCTGCCAGGCTCAGAGAGAGGCCTTTGGCAGTGTGAGAGGGGATAGAGCAGAGCGGGTGAGAGGCTTTGCTGACTGAGACTTAAGATACCCAGCAGACATCTTGGGGCACTGCAGGGTAGACCTAGTGGGGATAAGAGACAGTGTTACTTCTTTTATTTATTATATTTTTACAACACAGGAGGAGGGTGAACCACGAGAAGCAGGGTAAAACCCTGAAAGGCCTTACAAGCAATGGTAGGTTTTGCTAGCTTTTCTCCAGACTGGTTAGTGAAATGACTTTCAAAAGCAAGTATTATGTTCTTTGGAGTTTTCATTGACAAGACTATGTTTTGTCTGGCAATTTTATCATGAATTTATATATCCTCGATATGGCAAACCCTTCTGTGTTTTCTCCTTTGTGGGCTGGCTTTTAATCCAAGGATTGGGAGTGGTCCCCTTGCCCTGACTGTATGTCAGTGTTTTTCCAGTTTTCCAAGGTTGATACCTACTGGGATCATTTCAAATTTTCTTCCTGTTTTTTTTTTTTTTTTTTTTTTTTTCAACAACTCGTTTGTGGTGGTGCTACCATGGTAAAGTGGGTTCTTGACTACATATAAGGTTAAGGAGAAAAGTTGGGAGTGACAAGGAGGTGCTTTGAATGGTAACAGTCCCCATTGGCACATATATTTGAATGTTTGGTCCCCAGTTGGTGGAACTGTTTGGGAAGGATTCGGAGGTGTGGCCTTGCTGGAGGATGTATGTCACTGGAGGAGGGCTTTGGCTGTTTCAAAAGTCCGTGCCAGACCCAGCCCTCCCTCGTCTCCCTCAAGCTTATGGGTAAGACGTGAGCTCTGAGCTAGTGCTTCAGCACCCTGGTTGTCTGCTGGCTGCCACGACCTGCATCACGATGGTCATGGACTCATCCTCTGAATCTGTAAGCAAGCGCCCAATTAAATGCTTTGTTCTGTAAGGTGGTCATGGTATCTCTCCACAGCAATGGATCGGTGACTCAGACAGATGGTGGTAGCCTTTATTCTGAGGGAGACAATACTTACACAAATGCAGGGCTCCCTTTATTAGCCAAATAGCTCATAGGAAATAGGAGGAAGCAAGAAAAGAAAGCACTAATGGGGAACAGTTTTCAAGACGCATTGGGAAGTATTGTCCCCTTCATCCCGCCAAATCTGCCGACAACTTCGGGCTCATTGACCTCTGAGCCTGAGTTACTAGGTGACACAGCCATCATTTTCTGTGGTTGTAATAAGATACCCAAGGTAAGGAATAACAAAAGATTTATTTAGCACCTGGTTTTGGATACTGAAAGATCATAAGTCCCTTCAGTTTGTCCTTTTGTGAGGTCATAATGGTAGGACAGGAATGCATCAGAATATTGTAAAAGAGGGAGCCAGAAAGACTTAAATGGTTAGGCTCACTCTATAACAATCCATTTCCCCCTGCTATTTCTTCTCTTCGCCTCTCAAGGGCTGAGATTGCAAGTGTGTGCCACCATATCCACTCAGACAAGAGTTGGCCAGCTTTCTGCTTTTCCTTCTTATAGTGCTGGGGACCCAGCTCTGAGCGATACGTCCAGCCCAGTAGCCCACTCTTGTGAGACCTACCTCCATCCCAGTGACCTAACTAACTTCTAGTGGGCCACGCCTCTCTATTTTTATTTATTTTTTTAATATTTATTTGCAAGTATGTGTGGGCGTTTGCAAATGTGGAGCTCACAGGATGGCTTATGGGAGTTGATTCTTCCCCTCTACCATGTGGGTACAACTCGAGCTGCCAACTTTGTGGTAGGTGGCTTTACCTACTGAGCCATCATCCCGGTTTCTGTATTTGTTTTTGACACAGGACTTCATTCTATAGCCCTGGGTGGTGTGAGACTTTCTGTGTAACCTGGGTTGTTCTTGAGCCCAGGGATGTTCCTCCCGCTTCTGCCTCCTGAGTACTGGGCCTTGTTCTTTTTTGAGAGGGTCTCACCATACATGCTCACTCCAAGGGAAAATGCTGGAGGAAGATGGAAAGGGGTGGAAATGAGGTAAATACAGTGTGCATACAAGTGAAATTTCAAAAACTAACATGTAGAAAAATAAAGTCATTCACCTTTGATCCTCTTGTCTCAGCCTCTTGAGTGCTGGGAGTCTGGATTGGTACTACCATGTCTACCCCATCACCTCAGGATTACCACACTGGACATCAAGCTTCTAACACATGACCCCTTCAGGGACTCGTGCCGTATTCAAACTAGCATTTCCTGTAGTCTCCCACTTGTTTTGGGGGTATGTGTCATGTTTCTGACTCATCCAACCTCATGTAGACATCCCATGTCTACCTGCCTCTTGCTGCACTCCAGATGTGAACTGATCTCTAAGCCTCAGCCTCATGTCCTCCCTCAGTAACCCACACTCACATAGCCTAGTGACGTCATCTTGCAGGATGAACAGTCTCCAGTGACGAATGACCTCTGTCTGAGCCCAGTCTTTAGTCCCCACCACCTCTGTGCAGTGGCTTCTTTCCTTTACCCGGTCTCCACCGTGTATAACCGATGGTGTACACTCTCTCTTCGCCAACTCGTTTCCATTGCTCTTGAATGATGAAGCCATGGCCCTAGGCCTGGGGAATCGGTTTTTTCTTTGGAAATCATCAGACCCTCCCTTGACATTCCCATCAGGACAGACTTCATCCCCTCAGCACTGTAGATAGCTAATGTTAAGAGAATCCACACAACGGGCAGCCTGCTGAACACTTTGCACAGGTCATGGCCTTATCTCCTCAGCCTGTGAAATCACTCCTGTTATGCTCTGACGTTTCTCAGTGAGGCCAGGGAATGGCTGCCTTGCTTTCATTCAGCAGAGTCAAAGATCTCTCTGTCTTTGTTTGCTTTCTTTTGTTGTGATGAGCAACATGACCAAAAGGTGAGTTGGAGGAGGACAGGTCATTTGGCTTGATACATCATGACCAATGGTGGACTGATCACTGAGAGGAGTTAGAGCAGGAACTCAAACAGGAACAGAGGCAGGAGCCATGGGGGAACATTGCTTCCTGGCTTGCTTCGTTGTTGTTTTCTGAGACAGAGTTTCTTTGTGTAGCCCTGGCTGTCCTGCAGCTCACTCTGTAGACCAGGCTGGTCTGGAACTCACAGAGATCTGACTGCCTCTGCCTCCCGAGCATTGGGATTAAAGACATGCACCACCACGCTCTGTGTGGTAAATCTTTAATCTCAGTTGGGAGTTTCTACCCCAACTTTGATCATTCGATTCCTAGATAAAAGACACAAAACTTTTTTTTTTCCTTTTTCTTTTTTTTGGAGCTGGGGACTGAACCCAGGGCCTTGAGTTTGCTAGGCAAGCGCTCTACCACTGAGCTAAATCCCCAACCCCAAAACTTTTATATTTACAACAAACCTTTAAGGCACTAGAACTAGGCAGATATTTACCCTCTATGCTGGGGTAAAAAAGGTGCTGATGGTGGTTGTTATCGTTGTTGTTGTTGGTGGTGGTGGTGTGGTGGTGGTTTTTGTGTGTGTGTGTGTGGGGGGGGTTGGTTTGGTTTTTTTTTTTTTTCCGGAGCTGGGGACCGAACCCAGGGCCTTGTGCTTGCTAGGCAAGCGCTCTATCACTGAGCCAAATCCTCAACCCCCACCTTTTTTAACCTGAGCTGCTAACAATAAAAATTATTCAGAAAGACGCTTTGTACTTGAAGCCAGAGATGTAGACTCAAGTCTTTGTCTTATTACTTAATAGTTGTAGATTTTGAAACAACTCTCTGGATTGTGTTTTGTACGGTTTCCTATAAGGGAAATATGATAGTATAAAAGTGAAAATGTCTTGGAATTCAATGTCTTTCCAGTAAGCCCTGCTTTAAAGGAGATAGCCGTACTGGGACTAGGGAGATGGCTCAGCTGTTATGAGCACTTGCTACTATTACAGGAGACCTGGGCTTGGTGCTCCCCCACCCCCACCCCCACAACACCTCGCCACCATCTATAACTCCAGTTCCAGCATGAATGCCTATAAATCAAAACTCTTTAATATAAATGTACTGAATTAATCCAGTGGCTGTATTTATTTACCTATGTGAGTCCCAAATAACCTCACAGAGAAACAAAGATTTATTTAAAACCGCACCTCCTGCCTAGGAAGCGCAAGGTCCTAGGTTCGGTCCCCAGCCCCGAAAAAAAAGAAAAAGAAAAAAGAAAAAAAAAAAAAAATAAAACCGCACCTCCATAGCAGAGCAGTTAAATGATGTATCTTAAACTTCTGTCTGGCGGCCTCCCAGCCCCATCCCATGACACTTGCAAGTTAGTATTGATCTGGTTTTTTGGACCCTTTCTTCATGGTTCCAATTCCACTATCCTACCAGCTGATCTGAATCTCCTCCTCCCTCTCTCCTTCCTCTGGCTGGTGGACATCTTGCCCTATTCTCTACCCTGCCCAGCCATTGGTAATCAGCATTTATTGACAAGGCAAAGAGTAAATGATAAGAACTCTTTTTTTTTTTTTTTTGAGCTGGGGACTGAACCCAGGGCCTTGTGCTTGCTAGGCAAGTGCTCTACCACTGAGCAAAACCCCCAACCCCAATAAGAACTCTATACAAACTTGAGACAGAAGATTCTTGGTATAAGCCTTACAATGCTGTGTCCAAATTGAAGCAAGATATGAAGGCAGAAAAATCATCATTTGACTAACTCAAGGGTAAATGTCACACGATGCACAAAAACATTATGCCTACAACAGCCCTCTTCCGGCCTCCAAGAGCACCAGATATGCTTGTCCTTTTGTGAAAATACATGACCAGAATTGAAGCATGCATTCCTAGAATAGCTAGATTCAGTGTTCTATCACTGCATACATGCAGGAAAGTACTCATTAATAAAAGAAAGCCTTTTATCAAGGTTTAAGATGAAGTACATCTTCCAGTGGGGCATAACATGGTCTCATGACAATTGGAAGAACTTCAGGGCAGGTCTTTCTTCATTGGCTGGTGAGCTAGTCTATCAAAAGAGCCTTGTTGACCTATGGGAAGAGAGGTGAGCTGCTATGGTATATAGCTGAAAGGAAGATTTTATTATGACACACACTGAAGGTTATTGGTAGAACCGAAACATAACATCGTTGACTGTGCATTATGCATTTTCTTTAGAGCCAACCCACTGAAGAATCTCTTGGGGCTGCGGTGGTGCCCAGTGGGAGAGTACTTGCCTAGCGTGCATAAAACCCCACAGCACAAAAAGCAAAAGGAGTCATTTGAGTCAGGTGTGCCGTGAGACACTTGTAATCCCAGAGTGTAGAAAGCCCAGTAAGGCTGGAGAGTCTGAGTCTAACCTAGGCTAACATTGTGGAACCCTCTCTCAAAGAGAGAGAGAGGGAG